>NW_010254606.1:42865-44338 GCF_000690775.1 Eurypyga helias
TTTTTTGCAGGCTGTCGATACAGCCCCAGTGGAAGCTGGATTTATGGCTGGACAGCAGCGCAGTTCTGTACCGAGAGCTGCCAACTGCGTGGTACTGGCTTTGGAGGTCTGCCAGAAGGGAAACCATTAAAAAGCTATGCCTTGGATAATTGGGGAAGTGTGTGTTCAGGAAGCAAAGCCAGGGTATGAATTTACAATACAGTGGTTTCTTCAGATTCACTTTTTATGTGAACCCTCTAAGAATTAATTAATAATGTAAAGTGGCACAGGTGTTGCATTTCCTACCTTTTAGCCTCCTGCACAGTAGTTTACCAATGGAGATAAAAATTTGCCTCTGCCACCATTCTGAAAGGGTGCTTTGGTTCCCTTTGTAGGCAAAAGGGAACCTGGGAAACAACAGTACATTAAATATGGAGGATAACCAATATGTATCATTGTGTATTGTAACTTGCACAATCTGACAAAGCTATCAGAATCCCTCTTTAACTACGAATATCCTTCACTAAGGTCTTCTTTTTCAATGACCTCTCAATTATTTTCTCATCATTACTCACAATATTGAGCCTGAAGTAATATACAGATTAATGCTGGGGCTTACAAATATTTTAACACACTTATCCACGCGTGGAGAAATTTGATGAGTGATTGCAACCATTTAGAAGTGGTAAAAATGTCCCTCTTCACCACATGTCCACAACTGGCAAATAACTGCACTAAACATAATAAAACCGTCTGTGCTGCAATTGCATCTGCTTTGTTAACAGCACTTATTGTTTAATCTTCACAATCTGTAATGCAGTAGTACCTGACAAAGCCACCCAAAAGAAATACTATTCTTTGTTCTTACTACTGAATAACTTTTCAGTAAATTTGGAGCCTTCTTGGTTTGCACATTTTCCTATTTTACTCATTCCAGGACTTCAGAAGAGTCAATGAATATATTACGTTTTCCCCCATGGTGAGTTTTGCTTTGAATTCCATGTTTTCTGTTTGACACAGAAAACAAATTTAATTGTTTCTGAGAAAATGCCAGTCATCTTTAGGAAAAAGCAACAAGATTTTTATCAAGTCATGGTGCACAGCTGTAACCATTCTCCTATTTCATACTTATTGATACAGTATGTTGTGAAACATAATGATCGGTGATAAATTTAGCTCAGATAGGCTTTTTTTTATCTGTCGTCTGGTGTGACAACACGATTTAAAGTATGTGCAAAAATTCCCTAAGCCACACTGAAAATGGTAATGAGCTATATACGGATTATACAGGCTTAAAGGTTATTAAACCTGATTGTAGAGTTCTAGATGAAGGCAAAAAAAAAAAATGTGACTTCACAATTTCAATGAGCACACTGTGATATTGCATGAGAGTGCTCCTCACCTGCTGCAGTACATCTCTCTCTCTCAATGTCATTAATCTTCTGTGGAGCTCTACTAGTTCATCGAGATATGCCTAGAAAAAAATCCCCCCCC
>NW_010254606.1:44406-48192 GCF_000690775.1 Eurypyga helias
AAAGGAAAATTTTTTTTAAAACTTTTTTTGAGTTTTTTTTTTTTTTTTTATTTACAAGCCTGGCTTTCTCCAGCTTAATACAACCCAAATACAAGTCTTTGTGGGTTTTCTTAGATACTTCATGCAGATGAAAATAGAAGATAATCTCTGTATCTCAGCTGCTCAGAGGAAAAGGATGTGGGCGTGTCGGTTGGCAGCCAGCTGAGGATGTGTGCTCGGGTGTCCAAGAAGGCCAATGGCATCCTGGCCTGCATCAGGAACAGGGTGGCCAGCAGGACCAGGGCAGTGATTGTCCCCCTGTACTGGGCACTGATGAGGCTGCACCTCGAGTACTGTGTTCAGTTTTGGGCTCCTCACTGCAGAAAAGACATGGAGGTGCTGGAGCATGTCCACAGAAGGACAGTGGAGCTAGGGAAGGGTCTGGAGCACAAGTCCTGTGAGGAGCAGCTGAGGGAACTGAGGTTGTTCAGCCTGGAGAAGAGGAGGCTGAGGGGACACTTTGTTGATCTCTACAACTACCTGAAAGAAGGTTGTAGCAGGTAGGTGTTGGTCTCTTCTCCCAAGTCATAAGCCATAGGACAAGAGGAAACGGCCTCAAGTTGTGCCAAGGAAGGTTTAGAGTAGACAGAAGGAAAAATTTCTTCTCCAGTAGGGCTGTCAAGCACTGGAACAGGCTGCCCATGGAAGTGGTTGAGCCACCATCCCTGGAGGTATTTAAGAGATGTGTGGACAAGGTGCTCAGGGACATGGTTTAGTGGCAGGTTTGGCAGTGTTAGGGTGACGGGTGGACTTGATGATCTTAAAGGGCTTTTCCAACCTAAATGATTCTGTGATTCAATGAAGAAGTGTCAGAGTGACGATGCCAAAACAGTATCTTTAAAAAACATCTTCCACCTTTCCACATAAAACCCAAAGGGTCACAATCAAATCCCTCTTTCCTCTAAAGCTACAAAATTCATTTTCTGTGTCAACAAGGACATAAGAGGAGAGGATAAAGCAAGATTACTCCAATGGTAAATTCCACTGTCCCTCCCTGGTATGCCAAACATGTCCCACCTCCCTACCCAATTATTACCTTTCTTCTTCAGCCTAAACCATCAGAAACCTTTTTTAAATTTAGGCAGAGATATGGCACCCAGTGTAAGAAACCAAAAGTGCGTGGATCAGGTCACTGAAAATCTAGCAAGATACCGAAATTCTGGGCCCTTGCCTCACTTTATCACAAAGTTGACAGAAATACCTGTAGAATATGAACCCTCAGAGGAACTTGTCCACCTTACAAAACTGTGCTATGTTCACTAGCACCAGGATTTAAAAGCTCTTGCCTACGTCCAGCTGACATTATTTTAAACTAAACTGTCTCAGTGTTAAATGGTAATTGTTGCTTCAGATCATTCTAGTAAACATGCTAAATCACACTGCCATTTCCTAATGCACAGCCTTCAGAAAGGATTCTGCAAAAACATATGTATATTTTTTAAACTGATTGATTGATTTATTGGCTAGAAATACAGCTGTGAATTCTCCTCTTCAAAAATTATCACTTCAGCTGTGAAGCAAAACACAAACTCATGGTCAAGAGTAGATAAAATAAATAATAGATGGCAGATTCCCAACTGGTGACATCTGCCAAATCACCACAGGTATTGAAGGAAAGAAACACCTTCAAAATAGGGCAAAAGAAGAAATAATTAAAAAAAAAAAAAAAAAGGATTTAAAAAAACCTCAACACCCACAGAAAGATCTGCATCTAAAGGAACTCAATGCAAAGATAAACTAATTACTAAGATTTTAATTCTGTAACAAAGGTTGTTGTTTAGTAGATACATCAATATCACATTCTGGGCTAGTTCACTGTTACATCATTCTCATTTACCTTATCACAATCCCCATTCTTGACTTGTTTATCAGATTTGTTTTGCTTTATCGGATTTTTCACTTCTAAAATCTGGAAAACAAGAAAATCCTGTAAAAATCAAATGCATCATTGGATGCAATTACATATGAAAAATTCTGCTATCAGCTAATAATACAAAGAATATAACATCTGGAGAAAAAGGAATCAAAACTCAAAACTGAGCTTTTCATTTTTAATCCACATAATTTACTTATATTTTTCAGGCAAACAAAAGCAGCTTACAGCAGAAAATGCTGAGTTGTTGGAATTAGGTGATACTAGTATTATTAATCCTTGAAAGAATTAATTTAGTGTCATTTAAGGTCTCCACAACACTTTTTTGTATCTTCTGCATGCTGGTAGAGTAAGAGGTCTGACTTTGCATATACAAAATGATGCTGAGTTAATCTCCCATGCCTTTGAAATTTCATGTGATCAGTACATTTTTCCTGTTTGGGTTTTTTTCCTCCCAATACCGTCTCTTTTTTTCTACAGTGGAGATTCTGAAAAATAGTTTTTGAAATGACTGCATAAGTTATAAGTAGAAAAAAAATGTGTTTGACGGTAATGTCTCTTACTCTTACATGGTACCCTTTCTTTGATGCCATACAAAGCCATTTATGACCACATATACCAACCAAGAATGCTTCATCCAGTACTGAACCACAGTCAAGAAAAACATGTCAAAAAGCAGCACAACATCATGCTCAATATGAAAATCTTAGGACTAAAGTGTGGAAAATTTTGGGGAAGCAGAACTGCTGATTATTCTTCCAATTTTTCCATACACAACATACATTTTTTTGAACTTAAAAGTAGAGTTAAAGAAAAAAAAGAAAAAATCACCATGTCATTCCTGACCTGGAATATGATCAGTTCTTCTGAAAAACATCAAAGTAAAATAAATGATCACAGATGATGGGAGACTTTGGTTCATATTTCACTGTAAGACTAACAACACTAGCATGATTATCTCCAAAACCACACTGGACAGTCAAAACACAGGACAAAAATCAGCAAATAAAACAAGGAAGTAAGGTCTGTAACCCTGTTCTTCAATTGAATAGCTGCTGGGTTACTGCTGTGTAGGCCAGTGGAAGAAAAAGTCTTATTTTGGAAAAAAACAAACAAACAAACCAAAACAAATAAATAAAAAAGGCACAAAAACCCCCCAGGCCTCCAGCCGTGGATGCAGTATCTTTTAGATTATTTTCTTGTATTGAAAGGAAAACAATCCTGTGTTTCAAACAGAACTGTAGCAAGGACACAGTATATTGGAAAAAGTTGCTTCCTTACAGCGCTCTTGATGTGTAGTTGAAGTGAAAAACATCTTAAGCATTCTTGTTTAGATGAGACACAGCACTCATCACATCTGAGGACTTTTATAGAAATATTAACTTTGAATAAGGTCTTTAGCTCTACGAACAGACTTAGTCCTCACAAGCCTGATTTCATCAGTCAAATACATCATCCTGGCAAGCAGCACTATGCTACCAAGCATAGACTTCAAGTGTGGCTACAGTCCACACAATTTGGATTCTCATAAGGCTTCTCTAAATTTCTGATTTTCAGCTCAATTATAAAATTCAGCTGAATTAGAAACATGGAAAAAGGTATGTGACATTCAATTTTAGCTGGCACGCTGCTATTGTCTCGACTGACTAAATGCACGGGTAGACCTCCTGGTAGATCACCGAAGGGGAAAGGAACATGAAAGATGTGGCTGCTGATACGGAGACTTAGAATTACTTAACAGTTACGTTGCCCCTGTAGAAATTAGTCTCCATTAAACAACAAGCCATAGATAGGTGTTCTACTTTTCTTGTGCTTATGTCTCCAGTAAGTGCAATATTCTTCATCTTTATAGTTTACTTTTTCCCAAAACACTC
>NW_010254606.1:48223-51557 GCF_000690775.1 Eurypyga helias
AACTTGTAACTTTGACACAGATCAATGTAGAAAAGCCTATAGAGTATGTAGCGGATAATAATAATGCTTTCTGGATGTGGAATCTCCTTCCTCTCCCTGTGTACAAACTATTTCCTAGGGTTTCTTCTCCACGGCATATTTGAACCTCGCTGGTGTGAATAATGTTTTGTTTATGCTCTGTCAGTAAGTTGACATTGGAAACCTCATTAGAAAAACAAGGACAAGTATATTATTTCTGCTATATAATTGAGGCAGTTAAACTAAGAGATATAGGAAAGATTCATCCATAAAACTCACCACCGAAACCATAAACTTCTGTTAATACATGTAGACACTATTCTACTTGTGTCAATACTGTAAGCAGCCTTTTATTGCCAGCCAATAAATTTCACGACTGCTTTGTGTATGATCCAACTGACACTGGGAATGAATTACGGTTCCATTGAATTACAAATGATGTATCTTATAAATCATGATTTTTTAAAAGAAAAATCAGCTTTTATGTTTAATTTTTCGTGTATATATAGACCCTTACCTTATTGGTGACTGGCGGCGAGGTAACTCCCAAAATCCCGAGAATCAGCCTATTGATGCTAACTGTGTCTACTGCTAAAATAAACCCAAACCCATATCAATTGTACAACTGATGCCGTAAAGCTAGTTTGCATTGTTTACCTTACAAAGCTAATTCATACAGAAATGACACATTTCTTAAAGTAACGATGAAAACATTACTTAGGTCTAATAGTATTTGCTAACCCAGATATTACTTCTCCTGTAAAAAAAACCAGCTCATATGTCAATTTACAGCATAAGTAACTGCCCTGAAGTTATCAGAACATCATTATCAGCTCTTCAAGACTGACTTTACCTGGTTGTTGCTGGTTTTCAGTATAGGTGGTGCCGGCTCATGACAAAGTGGTGAGGAAGCTGAACTGCTGTCACTGTCACTGACATCACTCAGACTAACCCTATGGAAAAACAGAGCCAAGAGATTACACCTCCAGACAAAAGGCTGTTAACAGGGGTGACCCAAGCTTGCACTTTGAGGTAGGACAAAGAACGGCCCTTCGCTAAGCAAGGCATCATTAGTCAAGGTTGCATAGAAGAGAGGCATCCGTGCAGGGCCACACTATGGTAAAAGCTCCAAGTAGCATGGAGAACAAGGATGTCTGCTTGCGCTTGGCTGAGGTGACCAGTCAGCTAAGAGCTGCTAACATTACAGAAACAGTTAAATATTTAGGACATTTAACTGCCATCCCCAGCGCTCCTGCAGCGAGTCTGTACCTTGGTTCACAGCCACACGGAAGAAGGAAAATGGTTTTTATAGACACTTTTCTGCTCTTCTGAAAGCTTCCTGAACAGCTGTACTTCTCACTTGGACAAGTGTTACACTGGGAAGTTCCTTGTTTCTCATGACAACTAATACCCTCTTCCCTGGCTAAAATTTTAAAATCTAGTGTCTCAGGAAAGGCCACATGAAAAAGCTCAGTTCCTAGTCAGTCTCACACTTAACTTAGGAACAACAGGGAATATTTGTTTGTTGGGAGAAAAAAAATAGCTATTGGGTATAAAAAGATGACAGAGAAGTATTAGCTTTAAGGCTTTGTTAAAAAACCGAAACAAAATGTCCAGACTTAAGAGACAAATTGAGCTCAAGACAATCCTTTATATAATCACCAACACAAAAAAATTCTCTAACTGCTAGTCATCTTGCTCTTTTTCTCCTCGATTCCAGCTGCTAAAGTGCACCAGGGAAGCAACTGACATTCATTAACGTTTTCCTATTACCTTCCAATATAAGCAGTAGCTGACACAGGCACTCAGGTGCTGTGGACTCACAGCAAAACCCTGTGGATCAGATAAAGAGCCCACTATGAAAAGGTTCGAGAGCCATTGACGCAGGTTTTGCATAACTTTCAACAACATTCAGACAGTGCTTCAAGCTGCTCCAAGAACAGATGGTTTTTGGAACGCCCTCTTAAGGTTGTGGCTAAGATGTAGAAGCTTTTTTTTAAGAGTAGTCTCTGTGACAGATGCTTGCTTTACCTTCTGTGTGCACTTTTACACATTACCTACTGCATACAGTGCAGAAATTAATTGGAATGCAAATTTCATTGATTCTGATCCAATTTAAACAATCTAATCTAAAACTGGTAAGCAGAAAGATATTGAAAATCAGACACTATGTGCAGAATAGCTCATCCAGCAATTGAAGGACTTAATTTCATCTCATTTATACCAGAGAGAATTATGACTACTCCCCTGATGTCACAGTGGCATGAAATCAAGGAAAGTCAAATGAATGAGGACTATCATAATCATATAGATTAGTACAGAAATAGTTTGTATTCGGAATGGCTAATTCTGTTAGTTTTAGTAGAGGCACTTTTAAACACATACGCTCCATAAAAAGAGTCTGAATTCTCTGCTCATTTGCTACTCAGTGCTCTTTGAGAACAAGAGACCTCACCTCACTACTAACAACCACCATGTCTTTGTGACCGGGCTATTTGCAATCACAAGACACTGACCTGCTACTCCTGCTTCCTTCTTGTGTATTTAGAGGTTGTTCCGACTCTGAATCATTGTCGTTCCCATCTGCTTCATCTGATTCATCTTCATTATCATCTGAATGCAGATCTTTCATTACAGAACTCAACTGACCTGAAACAACAGTGATAATAAAATACACAAATAAAGTTCACTTTTCAATATTCTACGCAAGTCTCCCATCTTTATAGATGATAGAAAAGTACACTCCTCCCACGTTGTTGGGAGGAGAGTCTTAAACATTAAACAAATGAAGTAATGCACTGGGGACTTACACTACAGGAACTTATCCATGAAATCATTTACTCACACGGGTAACTCAGTCAGTCTCAACAGACTTACTTATGAGAGTGAAGGGACTCCTACGTTCAAGTCTTTGCACAATTCGCCCCCTGGACCATAGCTGAAGTATGTAAAATAGTGTCATGCCAGAAGAAACTGACGATTACTGTACTATTATCAGAAGCAAGATTCTCTTGCACTGCTGGGTTTTAGCATTTTTTGCTTTCTCAAAGTGCATTACTATATGCGAGTAAAGATCTCCAGAGACATACCGATCAGTAGTAGTACATTTGTTAGGTTAATCCATGTATCCTGAAGCAGAGTCTAACAAACCATTCTGGCTGGTACTGGCCAAGGTAGTCTTTGTCTTCCTGTTTTTTATAGATTTAGCTTTAGCAGTTCCCTTTATTTCAGGGTCAATTTCAGGTCAAGTAAGCACTTTGCCAATGTTCATATGTAAAAAATGCATTAAACCCACACAACATCATGCTATCTCTTT
>NW_010254606.1:51597-52499 GCF_000690775.1 Eurypyga helias
ATAAAACTCCAATAAATTGTTTGGGATTTTGCCCTGATTTTACTCAATTTATTTTGCTGTAAAAGACAGTTACAGAGAGGAGAGAAATGTTTAACATATCTAGGGAATGTAAAACTACAGCTGCTTGAAATAAGAATGGGCAAAAGCAGCTTAGAAGAGGGAAGGAAGTGTGGCATCAATCTTGCTTAACTCTGAAGTACAGCCCTCTGAGGCACAAAGCAGCACGTAAAAGCAACAGGGACTGCTGCAGGAACGTCAGTTAGTATTAAGGTTATGTAATTCCTTCAGCCTAGGAAACACAACTAATGTAAACAAAGTGAGCCTCAGAGCATTCTTCAAGCAGAGATGAAGCTCTGGGAAGGACTTGGGGGCACTGGTGGATGAAAAGCTGAACATGAGCCGGCAGTGTGCGCTGGCAGCCCAGAAAGCCAACCGTATCCTGGGCTGTATCCAGAGAAGTGTGGCCAACAGGTCGAGGGAGGGGATTCTCCCTCTGTACTCTGTTCTTGTCAGGCCCCACCTAGAGTGCTGCATCCAGCTGTGGAGTCCACAACATCAGAAGGTTACAGACTGGTTGGGGTGAGTCCAGAGGAGGCCATGAAGATGCTCAGAGGGCTGGAGCCCCTCTGCTATGGGGACAGGCTGAGAGAGTTGGGCTTGTTCAGCCTGGAGAAGAGAAGGCTCCAGGGAGACCTTATTGCAGCCTTCCAGTACCTGAAGGGGCTACAAGGAAGCTGGGGGGGACTTTTTACAAGGGCCTGTACTGACAGGACAACGTGTAACAGGTTCAAACTGAAAGCAGGGAGATTTAGATAGGATATCAGGAAGAAGTTCTTCACGGAGAGGGTGGTGAGGCACTGGAACAAGTTGCCCAGAGAAGCTGTGGATGCCCCCTCCCTGGA
>NW_010254606.1:52657-67309 GCF_000690775.1 Eurypyga helias
GTGTCATCCCTCGTCACTGACAGAAGAGAAGATAGACCTGTGTTTGTCAAGGTCGTACTCCGAACAGGGAGAGTCTTCCCTTCATGGGAGGAACTCCTTTAGTGATTATTCCAGTCCTAGCAAAACTCAGGTCACAGGCATTTTGATTAGTTTTGTGCCAGTGACTTCAAAGCCAATGCTGAGAATGATCTAGCGCTGAGGCTGCACTAGAACTTTTCTAAATTTGCACAGTTTGGGCAGGTTCAGATAAATATTTCTTTTCTCTGTTTTTACACCCAAACTTGGCTGGGAAGAAGCCCAGAGAGTGCTGATGGGCAAATTCCTAGAGGACCAGACACTTGTACAGGCAACAAGGAAAGTGTAGCTATAATGAAGTGCTTCTTATCCACACAACCACGGTTGTTCTGCAGAAGCAGCTGATCTGTGTTCCATATTCTGCTTGAGTTTGGGTCTCAGGCTGACAAAGGTCAGCTATTTACAAACAATAACTTGTAGTCTGACTGACTAATCTAATCATCTGACCCTTGAAGGAGGGAAAGGACTCCTTCCTTGGCTTTTAAAAGGAGCAGTAATAAACATATTTCCTTAAAAAGGGAGGAGAGAGGGTTTGGAGAAAATGGAACTTGGGACTCATGAGACACATCTCATAGTGTCACTGACAGCCCCATAGGCATTGAACAGACTGTCATTCAGACCAGTTTTTACATAATGTAGGACCATGTCTGGGACTCTGAACAGGCATTTTGTACCCAGCTAGCTATCTTTTTCAGTAGACTTCCTAACAGTCAGCAAAGGATTAACTTTTAGGTCTTTTGTTTCTAGCACTGATAGCAATGTCACTGTTAATCTCCTGCTCCTTGCCAACAATTTAGAATTCCATGACAGCCTTTTTATGGGTTGGAGAAGTTGATATCTCCTAAATCATCAGAGTACTTAAGGAGAAACTGAATCCTAGGAGATGCCCACGAGCAACTGTTCTTGGTAAGCAACAGAAACATCAGATTAAGCCCCATGGGCAGAAGTTGAAGAACCTTAGATTATCCCACTGCTTATGCAAGAAGAGGTGAAAAAAGTTCATGTGGTTTTCTTACCCTTGAGTGAGCATTGGAGTTTAAACACAACAGAAAAAGAGCAATGGCCCTGGAAAGTAACTTCTAGTTAGGGAAAAAAGCATTGGTTCTGATAGGGGCACAACACACGGCATGAATACGCCACAGTATGCCTGCTGCTTCATCCCTTTGATATACAAATGTACAGCCTGGGCAATGAAGGCATTTAGTCAACTGGAACTCCCAGAAAGAAGCAGAAATCACTATTTACATCGCCAAAAAAGAGTAGAGTATCTACCACTTGAACTTCAGAGCTATTCATATCAGAGGGAAAAATATCCCATCTATTATTGAGAAGGTACACAAACCTGAAAGAGAGCCTGTGACATATCTTATGTATGACTCAGAAGAGAGGAATGGATCCAGTCTGCTCAGAAGGAATACTAAGTCAACAGTTTTTTGCCCAGCGTAAGATCATAGAAACAGGACTGGTTATCCAAGTTTTTTGGCTTGTAATGGTCAGTTCACACCACTAAGGTTTTCATGAGACCAAAAATGTGGTTTCAGTAAGAAAGGGTTCCATTTAGCCTTGGATAAAAATCAAACGCCTGAAGCCAGTCATCAGCCACAGTCCACTCTAGCTCTGGCTTTCTTTCACCTACAGTAAGACTGCCAGAACACATTAGAAAATCAGGACCAGTCACCTACAGGAAAGCAATAGGACAGATACACATCATATGTAGGTCTATTTAAAAACAAATTGTCTGTCTGAGGCACTAATATATTTTCATAACCTTAAATCAAGTCTAACATTAAGGAATCTAAATGGATAAAACAAATGCAATTTTAATTAGTCAAAAGCTGTTTTTTTAATATTCTTGATCCAAAGAACAAAAGAAAAGCTGATTAAGAAAGTATCAGCTGTACAATCTTATAAACCCAGGGAAATAGGCCAAACAGGAACTAAGTAGTTTAATAGATCATGTAGACTGAATCATGACTTATTTACAGAAAATCTGCCTTAGAAAGTATCTGGGAACAAAAAATTCATTCTTTTCCGAGTTCAAAGTAAGCCATAATTATTACCTAGAAAACCAAAATGCAAACTTATGCAAACTTAAAGTCTAACCCTCATCTTCCCCTACCATGTATCTCATGTAAATACCATATGCTCTTAAAACTTCCCAATAGTACAGGAATATTACGGCCATTTGAAAGGATCCACATATGCACATCCCTGGGCTTCACATGGAAAGTCACTCCTTCCTGAGCAAGGATTCAGATGCAAGTCCAGTGCCGTGCTACCTAACCCTGCAGAACAACAATCTCAGAAAGAGCAGCTCTTCTGAGCTTACCATCTTTTAAGTGACTGAAACGTGTTTAATGCTTCAAAACAAATACTCTTCACACACTTTTCTCAGACACACATTTTCTCTCCTTTCATTTTGCCCTTACAGCCACATCTGAAAACAACCTGAGGAAAATTGTCTAAAGCAAAACTGGCCAGTTCAGGCTGAGAAAGGCATCACAAGTGATAATAACATGCCACACATTCTGTTTTTAGTAGCCACTTCATTTCACACGTTCCTTTCCATTTCTTTTCTTTTGTTGGTACCTTGTTGTCTGCTGCTTTGAGATGGTATAAAACTGGAACTGGAGCTGGAACAGGCAGGACTGGGCTGTTCAGACTTAAAAGGAAAAAAAAGAAAAGAAAACAAATATCATTGTAAGAAATATTTTTGCCTAGAATGCTTACAGTTTGATACTGCCTAAGGCAGGCTGTCCAGAAAAAAGAAATACGGAATAGAATAATACCCAAAGATCTTTATTTCAGGAGGCAGTGAGACAAACGTTGTGGAAATTGCTATGCAATCACCACACACTACTACATCATCTCATTCATTAAAGCCAATATTCTAACAAGAAGTTCCCAATGCCTCGTTTGAAAGGCTATGCAACATGACAGCATAAATGAGTTTATGATGAACTTAAGGCAGCTGTGCCCCTGTCATACCGTAGTTGTAACACCTTCCAAATTAGTAATGATGTAGTAGAATCAAAAAACAGAAGACCTGAGCAGACCACCCTAAATGACAGAAAACCTCAGACAGTTTCCTTTCTTCTTCCCTAGAAAATAAGTCTTAAGATGAGGATTCAAAATAAACTTCCCTGCTGTTACTGGATTTCTCCTCATCCCAAAACTTCCCATATGTAGTAAGACCCTGTAGGTTGCAATAGTGATTGAACCTGCAAGATTGCCTTGTTACCCAGAGAAATGATCTGGAGTCCACAGATTACAAGAAGAATGAGATAGATTTAAAACAGAGTTGTTAAAAGCATTTTATATTATCTATCAAACAGTTCTATACATTGCTTTTCCACTACTGTTTAAAATGCACAAATTTGTCTCTAAAATGCTATAAATTTGCTTCATCAAAAAATTCTGTACAATTTTTTTTCTCACAGTGGTTGTGGCTTATGAGGATAGTACTGAGAAGTCTTGCTTAGTAGATCCTAAAATCTACTATTGAAAAGAAAATGCACTTATGTTTTAAATTTTATACAACCATGTTATTGTGACATGTTACCCAAGCTAATGAAAGTTTTCTGACTCCCCTTAATGGTACAATATTCCTCATGGTTAATTAAGAATTAAATTGTTCTCAAAAGTAACCACAGTAATATACAGTCACTGTAAAACTCAGTTTCCATGCACACAGTCTACCAAAGCCTAACAGTTGCTTTTTCTCCATAAATCAATCTATTGTTGCCCTTCATAATGAGCAGACAGATTTACAGCCTTTTACTGCCTTTTCTCACAATGAGAGATGCCTATTTGGGCAACAGAGTGCTTGATAAGAACACCATTAACATCTGCTCTCCTCAAATCAACACCAGCTCCAGTTTTCACAGGCACACAGTCAAAATACAAACCCTGAACCTGACTGTATGGCTATATACAGCTTGGACACAGGTGTATCAACCCCATGAAAGAAATTCCAACTCAACCACCAACACAAACCATTTCTGAGCACCAGGAGGGAGAGATTCTTACACGGGCCTGGAAGACAGCGCAGCATCACTTGATACTGCTCCAAAAATAAAAGTCATTCTGAAAAATCTTATTTCATTTTTACTGCCTGAACAGATTTCTGCAAAACCAGACAAGACTTTTAGCTGTGAAATAATTACGACAACATGAAACAGGCTGCACTGATGAAGAACAAGAGTCAATGCAAACTTTAAAGACATTACTGTTCTGGAAACTAATGTCAGTCTTCCAGCTTCAGGTTACTCTTAAACATCTGCTTTATCTGTCACTTTCTGCTTTTTGCAGCAAAATTACTAGCTGACAACTGGTTTCTGCAGATTTCCATTAACTGTATTTTTCCTTGATTAATTTCAACATGAACTTTAACTTATGTAAAATCCATTCCTTTAAAAGAGTAACAAACAAAAAAAAGACTATCATACTCACTTTAAAATACCTGAAGTGCTGAAACTGTAGGAATAATAATAAAAAAAAAATCACATGGGTGTGGAGGTCACTATTTGTCACTATTAAAACTTCACTACTTTCTTTTTGAGCCCATTTACTGGAAATGAAAAAAGCAAAACGGCCTGGTCTCAGTGACATTATAATGCAGGCAAACACCAGTGAATTTTTTCCATCTCAAAATTTTCTCCCAGTATTAACTACTTGAGACAGGATCACAAACAGGAATGGATATGAATACATACAAACTTGTTGCAATAGCTTTCTGGTAAAAATTCTGCTCTGCTTTATTAAGATCACTTTCAGAAGCCAAACCATAGAAAGTCCCAGTAAAATACAAATCATCCTCCCCACTCTTTTAAAAAGGGTTCTTAATGCCTCTTTAAAAAATTTACATTATTCCCTTAAATGCTCCAGTCTGAAAATTTATTCCAAGAAATCCAAATCAGCATAAATGTTAAAATTGTTAAGTAACAGGAGTTAAACCTAGCTTTTTGATTTTGCTGCTGCAGAGCCCCTGTGCACTGTCTGTCTTTGCTGTTGCAGACTGCTGGCTCCTGAACTCATGCCCCAGAAAATTTAAAAAAAAAAAAAATTTGTCCAAAATTTCACCATATGGAGATGTAATGCAGCTCTTCCATGCCATCTTTGTTGGTCTTGTCAGTTTTACAGGAAGCCTCATTATATTTACTTTTTTCTCAAACTTAATTCCTGGGATTTAAATGATTATGTGAAAATCTCAGCTTTCCTCTTGTACATCGCAGTTTCAGTGAAAGGCTGCAGAGAGCAAAATATAAAAAGCTGTGTTGTATCCTAAAACACTCTGAAGCCCCTAAAACAAAGCAAAGCTCCTCAAACAATTTTTTATAGTTCTGCAACTCTTAGCCAACCCTGTGATACTGTAGACTGAACAATGATTTTTAGATGGCATGGTTGGCAACAGTATGCTCTACACGCTTTCTTCTTTATAGATACTTCTGAGGCATCTGTCAGTACAATTCCTAGGCACTTGCTCTACGCTAACGTTATCATGTATTTGCCTAGAAGTTTTCACGGAAGATTGTACATGTTGTATATGCACAGAACTATACAATGTTGATTCTCAGAAAAAAAAGCACAGAACAGATTGGTCTCTTCTTGACTGTGTCAGCTGCAAATGGTAAAACATCAGCTGTCTGCTCTTAACTTTGCCTACATGCACTTTTACTATCACTATAAAAATTAATACTCCTTTAAAACTCTAAGTTCCTGCTTTGGAGGCTTAAAATAGATTTTTGACAGTGCAGTCTCAGCTTTCTATTAGAGAAAGAGTTTTGCAACCACTTCATAAGGCTTAGTAAGTTACTAACACAAGATAAAGACAAAACTTCTTAAAATTTAGAATATCTAATACTTGTTCATATTTAAACACTTCACTCAAACCATTATAATGTAGTACAATATACTTGTAATGTACAAATACATACAGGTAACTGAAGTTATTACAAATATTGGCTAATTATTATTTAAAATATTGGCTAAATTAAGATCTCATGTACTACAACCCTGATCGATCTTAAGCTTTACAGTGTTCAAAGGATCAAAAAGGCTGCATATGGCATAAATACATCAAGTTGAACCTTCATATCTACAATCTGTTTTCTTTGGCTAAAATTGTAACATTTAACTTCCAAAATTTTATCCGCTCCAAATGGTCGTCAGCCAAAGCAAATTTAGGTCACCAAGAACATCAAGAGTGGCTTTTTCCTTTTGCCTTGAGCCTGCCTTTCCCTGCCTTAAACTTCAGAAACTATGCAATAGTTGCAGTACAGAACACTCTGACCATGACTCTTCCCTTCGTTTTCCCGCTCACTCATGACATTTAGTTCTCCCTGTGAAGGATTCCATGCAATCAGCATTTTATTGAAACCATGTCCTTTTCATCCACAGAATAAAGTTACAGTGTATTAACTAAACTGCGTTAAAGCAAAATGGGCAGTGGAAAAAGATCGTTCAAACAATGAAAGAAAGCAAAATTATCAAATCTTGTATCTACTCTTCCCTTGTCATCTCTGTCTTGCCATAGTATTTTTGCAGTTGGTAAGATGAAACACTAAAAACACGTATGTTGGACTCATATGCAATCTCCTCCCACTATTTAGGTAATACCAAAAAGGACCTGACAAAGCAGCCATTACTTGATTTACTTCTGTCCTAATGACAACGGCTCACCAACAATGATATGAAGTGGCATAAACTTTGCAATGGTTTTCTGATCAGGGCAATCCACATTGACGCTACTGATCCAGTTACTGCTGCACCTGGTATCCATTATCCCCAGGTACACAATCTTTCCTCGGTAAACATTCTTCTCTTACATCACTCTGAGGTGGTGATACAAGTTTTGTGGATATTTAAACAGACTCAGACAAGTCCAAATAGCTCCATTTATCCTTATCTTCCGCCTCTGTTGCCTGAAACATTAATCCCCACAACCGACCGTCATTTCCTCCACTATTGCCAGGTGGCTGGCAGTACAGCTAGTACACAGTGAGCAATTCCTTCATGGAGGTTAAGATGCCCATGACAAGAACCGGTAACACGTCTCAAGAAAATTCAAGGAAACCCTACACACATGTCCTAGAATCAATTCAAGGAAACCCTACACACATGCTAGAATCAATCAAGCAGCCCTGTCTTGCTGTGCTACACAGGCGAGGAAGGACTATTGTTTTCAGTGGGATAAAGTCAGCATTAATTAGTAAATTTCTTGTTCCCTTGATAGCCACAGTCTTGGAACTAAGAAGTCTGATCACTAAAGCTATGTAGACCTACTTGTTGTCAGCCCCAAATGGGAATGAATGGCCTGAGATATTGCTGCTCAGAGAGGACCATTAGAAACCCCCACCAACGTGGAGTTTGAGGTCAAAAGAAGCACCAACAACACATTTCGGCTGGGCAGATAAGCACTTCTATTTTCAGGGGAAGATGCAAGCTTGCTTAAAGGCTTTCTATAAGAGAATAATAGGTTTTATAGGAATTATTACCAGCACAGCTGAATGTTTTACTCAAAATTTGTTTGTTAGTAGGAAAAAGTGTGAAGAAAATCAGTTTTGCAACACTTTTTCCAACAAAAACCATCAGCTCTACTAAGATACCGTGCAGAGTCAGACAGCACTACTGACTGATGACACTAAGTTAAACCAAATTCACACCAGAACTGTAAGTGAATGACAGTTCTTCTGCTGCCGACGTGGTGATGTAGGCCCACCTTCAGTGAACACAGAAATTACTGTCAGAATTGGCTGCTGGCATGAGGCTGTCCCTGAACAGTGACTGCTGCCTGGCATTACCGTGGTTTTGCAGTGAAGGAGTGGACGCTGTTGTCGTGACGGAACAGGCAACCCACGCAGAGGGCACTCGAGTTTGGAGCAGGCACATGATGTTCATCAGGAGCACCCCCTTGCCCGTTCCAAGAGAGTCTCCCAGCATCTCCTGGCAGTGCATTATGAAATGCCAACACCCAGCATAACCCCAGGGCTCCACAGCATGGAGAGCTGAACGCCGCATCAGCAGGCAATGAGTTGTCATTAATTCTACACAGGCATGACGCATGACACACTCATGGTAGTAGTGACTTTATCCTGCCTTGGTAAAATTTAAACTTCAGGGGATTACTCCGTCGTTAAAATGTAAAAATTAAATTGTGCATTTGTGGTGTGTCGTGGAGAATTCTCATCAGTCATCAGTAGATTAAAAGCTTCTGAATGTGAATTGATATGAAAACCAACTAATCAATTTCATGGAGAGTGTGGAATCAAACCTTCAAAAGTACATTTGTAAACCGTGACATTTTTTATAAAAAACCCACCCTGTAAACTTGATGGTTCCAGATAAAAAAGTAAAAGGGCATAAAACCTTGGATAGATCTAACTACTGTAGACCTAGTCGAACTGTTTCACTTGATAACTAACAGGTGTTGAATTTTATTTTAATTATATGGAACCATCTCTCTGGATCACAACATAATGTATATAAGTAGATTAAGCAACTTCAAAGCAATGAAATCCGTATCAAGATCTCACCTGATCATGATTAAACTAAAATATCCTATCTTTAGCATTTTGACTGCAATAATCTCAGCCTTGTGAAACTGTCATGACTTTACTAGACCAGGCATAAAGTGGGTTTTTTGCCACAAAAGAAACAACATAATGTAAATATTAGTACTGCACAAAGCCACTTAAAATCCTTACTTTCTCCAGGCTAGCAGGTGAACAGAATTTTCCATGGTTGAAGTACAGAAAATGAGGCCCCAATCCAAAGAGACATGCAACTAACTGAGCTAATCCATGCGAGCAGTCCACACCGAAACGGATGTAGCCAACACTTATAAATAAAGTAAAATATTGAAGCCTGAACTAGTAGCTTTATAATGTATGTTATTTCTGTGGTCAAAATATGACAATTCCTAAAACTGAAAAAGAAACTCAATACCCATGATTTTGCCTCAAGAATGCAAAATTTCCTGACTCTCACAAGATTAGTTTCACCACCTGGACATTTAACCATATCTACATAGTTTTCTCCACTGTTTTATTTCTAAATGCTTTACATTTTTGTAAGCCAGTGATTTCCTAACACACCATGGTAACAGAAGTAACCTGGTTTAACATCTGAGCTTGCTCCACAGATGAATCAACCTACCAATCCTGCTGCTTGCTCACCCAGCAATGCTTCATCTTACCAAATACAGAGCAGCTTAAAGTGCATCTAAGCTTAATAAAAATAGGCTTAGTATACCAGCGGAGTGGTGCCATATTACAGTAGATGCTGATGGCCACAGCGTACATATCTGGAAGGAAACACCTTGGACTGTACAGTGTCTACATGACCTGCTAACACCCACCTGTTTGTGACTACTGAATTACCTCCTCCATACAGAACTATGGGCAAACAATCCCACAAGAGGGGCTGGCAGGGTTTTAAAAGCAGCATTCACACCTAGACTGAATGTAATCAAATGCGGAGAGTTTGCATTAAAATACCAAGCAAAAAGAAAGGATTTTAAGAATATGACATGTTGCAAGCTCACTGTGCCCATCTGCAATGAAGGACATCATCAGTATCAATTCTCTTCTGTGTCATTAATGATCTTAAAGAGTCACAGCTTCACAAAAAAATTAAAACCTATCTTCCTCTTTTATCCTGGGTAACTACATGAAAATTCCACACGGAGCTCTACTTCGCTACTGTTATTTCTAACCTCAAATGTTATCTGAAAAGATCTTACTTTGGCTCCCAGCCCTGGCAGAAGGCAGGATTTTTCAGCTAACAAGGGCTTGGAGGTTTTACAAGACCATGGGGGTTTTCAAAACATTCTTTCACCATTGTTAACAGTCAAATCAGTAGATCATGTGCCAGGCCCAAAGTGGTACTTTATGGATTACTTAAAGAAGGTACTCATGTTGTAAGTTTAAGATTGCTTTAAGATATGTAAGCAGTTAATGAAGTACAAACCCATAGTCTATGTGATCAGTACTGCATTTTCATCGTTCTGTAATGGACTTCCGAAGGTGGCGTTGGCATTTTTTTCCAAAGATGAAAGACCCACTGGGGTACTCTGCTTTTAATAGCTGAAACAACTCATCCCTAAGCTGCCACAATTTGCTAGCATGCATTTCTGCTCAGTTTGTATTTCCACAGGCTTCGATGCGCCAAAAGGCTGCTACTAACACTAATGGCTATGCTACAATTGCAGGGACATACACAGGCAGAAAAGGAGAAAACAATACACCTCACATGCAAAATAATCACACCAAAAGCAGAAGTTCATCCAAGAGAACCACCTGCATTCTCTAAAAATCCACCAACCACCCACTGTCATGCATGGCAGATTTTGTGTTTTTATTCAGATCACAGCAACTGGAGATACACTGAGAACATTTGTCAACACCGAAACATGTATGTATGATCTGCCTGACCTCCTCTGTGCCTTTCTGCTGCAGCAGCCTCACTCAGATCCCAAACTCTGTATTTCCCCATCTCACACACCAGTTTGAGCTCACACAAACGTTATGAGAACATCATCATACTTCAGAGAAGCAGCAAAATCAAGGTCAAGTCCCTTCTTTTTTTAAATCATGTTTTTTCACTCTCCCACATAGGAAGCAAAAAGATGTGATTTTTTTTTTTTTTAACTAAATCTTCTTATTGTCGAATTTAAAAGCAAAATCTTTGGAGTTTTCAAGTGGACTGTGCTAATATTCTTATGCCTCAATAAAACCATAAATCTGACGTGCTTTCACTCCATACCCTACTTTGCATGCTTGACACCTAAGCCAGTAAGATAATTCCTCAGCCCTAATGTATAATTTCTAACTGAATATACTTCCAGATAGAGTCATATGAGCTAGCAAAGCTAAGAAGACTCTCACTGTTTTGAACACCAAGTCTATCACTAATGCCGAGTCCAACACACCTTAAATCACGGGTGTATTTGAAAAGTGATACTCCATAAAGCAACGTGAAGAGAAAGAGAGACACATTTCACTTGCCAACAGCTCAAAGTCAGCAGAAAAACAGAGCTAAAATAAATACAGCAGGGCACCACACTACGGCATATGCCAAAAAGATCATAGAGAAATAAGCATACACGGTCTTATTCTTTAAGTCACGCACAGAAAGGCCACTAAACAAGGGCAGAAAGTTTATCACTAAGCAAGGATGTGATTCGCTTTATTTCCCACTGTAATTTTATAATGGCATTTGTAGCTGAGAACAGGCACTGACTGCAAGACATCCGAGGACAGGGTCTGGCTTTCTGAAATGCCCCCGAGGCAACAGTATGCTCACCCGGCTGACTTCTTAAACCTCAGTTTTAAGAGACAGTTTGGAGGGTGGATTAGCTACTGGCAGACATGCTCTGCTGCATGAAAAATAACCCACCTCTCAGAGGATGCTAAACCTCTACACCCTCGACTTTGTGAAGGCAACGGCCAGTACTGCAAGTCTGAATGCCCAGAACTAGGTAGAGCATGATACCGTCACTGAGAATGGTTGAGCACACCCTGCTTTTCCATCTGAAATCAATTAAAAGGATACACCCCACCTTCATTCAGTGAACAGGGGCTTGAAGTGAATGAGGGGAGCAGCAGCATTGCCTTCCTACAGCACCAACCCAGTGAAACAGCATTTCTGTTTAAGATACCTGTTGAGCTCCCTTCACTGTGAGGGATTCCCTGAATGACATCCTTAATTTAATAACCCAAACCCAGACTTTGCAATTGAGAACTAAAGGACTACCCCTAACTCTGAAAATAGTCTTCAGTGTGACCAGCAATGGGAAGAAACTTACTTTTGCAGGAAGTTCCAGCTTCTGGTGAATACATTAGATAAAAGCAGCACTAGTTCATCTGAACTTCTATGTGGTGTGTTGGACAAATTTCCAGAGATAATGTCAGCACTGTTTGCTGATGTCCCACTTCTTAACTTGCTTCTCACACATCAAAAAGAAATGAGTTAATGGGCAAAATCCAGAAGCAATGAACATTTGCCACAGGAAGACTCCTCCAAAATCAAGACCTCTACTTTCCACATGACTTTGTTTTTCTTAGAAAGGCACACAAAAAACTACTTGGTTTTGTGCAACTACTGACAAACTTAACCCTCTGTAAAACACAAAAGCACGATTGAAATCATTCTAGGTGAAGTAATACAACCTTAGCTACACAGCAGTTATAGACAGCTCTGTAACATTACACATTTTTATTACAAATTCACCGTGTTTGATATGCACATGAGCTAATACCAAGAAAGTGAACACTCACCATTTTGGGACATGTGCTTTTGAAAATGAGAACATCTCTTGCTCCATGAAGTAAAGAAAATATTGCCGTCACAAAATTCTTAAAGTTATTCATAATAATACTACAATTCATACAGTATTAGCTTTGCATTACATCATAAATATAACCAAGTAGAAAAAAAAAGCACTTGACTCAAAGTTGAATTTTTTTTTTCTGTGGTATCCTACCAGGGTTTTTTTAGGTATCGATTTCTAATCTGATTTGTTATCTCTAACCCAGATTTGCTCAGTTGGGTTTTGTGGTTTTGCTTTTTTAAAGCCACTTTGGGAATAAATCCTGGATATTTTACACCTGAATATAGCCCTAAATAATGATATATTCTTTGTTCGCCAATGCCGTGATACCCAACAATGTAACCGTACCAGAGTAAGAAATAACATTTGACTGTAGCATATTACTGTGCCAGAACATGCCACCTAACAAGTGTCTTCCCGGCTTCAGGCAACTACGCTGGTTAGTATCACGAAGCATTAAACAGACACAAAGTAACTGTTCCTGTACAACAAAAGCATTATCCTATTGTCACTTCCATTACTCTCTATGTAACATTGTAACTTTTCAGGGATTTTTTTTTCCCTTTATACGACTTTATTTATAGGATACATCCTTTACGGATCTGGCTGTAAATTCTACTCCTTTTTCTGAAATGCTTAGAAACCCACCAATGCACACTAAAAGTGCAGACTGTTTTTTCCAACGTTCAGAATTACCTCTTTCACGCCGCTCGGACGCCTTTCATTAGGCTTCCTGGTTAAAACAAATGAAGTATAGGAGGAACGACTGTGTGAAATTCTGTAGGCGCTCATTAACCAGCACTAACATTCTCTCCCACAGCACTAACAATGGTGGGAAACCAGAGGCATCTTAGGGAATTACGCTGTGTTTTCTAGGTATCTTCCCTAAGATTAAGTGTACTATTGACTTTCTAAATAGCATCCAGTCACTGACTGGAGCCATATGAACCCGGATTTATTAATGAGCACAGTCCTAAAGTGGTAGATACCCTTTTCATCCAGAGAGATGTGGACCACACTGGCCTTCCCACTGAAGACTTACCTGTTCCATGATCCAGGATGTCAAGATTAAAATACACCAGAGGCCAGACCAACAGGATCTGCTCCTCTTTGAGCAGACTCATAGTTTACGCTCTCAGTAACAGCGGCTTGCAGAACTAGAAAACCCTGCATCTGCTTTTTTCGTCTCAATACAGCGTTAAGGCACCCTTTAGGTCCCACAGGTGGGTGATGAACAGCAGTGCAAGTGGATTTGTGTCACCCTATGAACAACACCAGGGTGTACCCACTGTACCAACAGTAATGGGCGAGAGGCTGTAAGGCAACAGAGGGAACCACATGTCAACAATTTAAAAAGATCAGCTTTAACTATCTGTATCTCTTACATATCAGCGATCTGCAAGTTGCTATGCTATGCAGTACACACCGCTGCAGTGCCTGCGTCTGTAAAACTCCAGTTACATTGCAGTGGCTCCTCTCAATTATTTTGTCTTTGAATAAAAATGGAGAGCTGCCACTGCCAGTATATATGTATGTGCCACACTATATGGTATCTATATGGATGAACAGGAAAGCTGAAAGCAAAATTTATGCTAATCACCTGGCTGTAACTGAGGATAGGTAGCGAGTCTTAAGGGAACTGACATAAACTAAAAAAGAAGATTCCCCTTCTTTTGAAGACATTAAAAATTAATTCACACCAAGGCTAACAAGTGTGAACATTTTCAGATTTAAAGACAAATTTATAAGTTCTAAGCCAGAACGGGAATGCCACCCCACCTGCAATATCACGAGTGCCACACTGTAAAAAGGAGCCTGTCCTATTCCATACCTTCTACATTTTATAGCCTTTGTATGCCCTAAGGGACCAGTTATTAAGAAGTTACTTCAGAAATAAACTACTTTCTCCCTCATGGAAAATTTCTATGAAGTAAAAACCTAATATTGACACCTCCCCACAGCGGGGTATTTATTGTCTGGTCCAGAGAGGGCAAGCAATGAATCTGATGGCAGTAACGGCGTAAAACAACAGAAAACAGAAGAACAAGACGATTGAATAGGCACAGCTGGGAGGACTTCCTCTCTAGCATGCACACTACCTCTAGCCATAAGCACTAATGAAGGCACCAAACAAGTCTTCTCTTCCCACCCCTTTCCTTCTCTAGTAACCTTTCTATCAAAGATGCCTCTGAAAACTGAAGTATTCTAGGAGAATGACTGAAATCATAGAATCAGAATGGTTAGGG
>NW_010254607.1:0-6851 GCF_000690775.1 Eurypyga helias
AAACCAGTCTGTGATTCTATAAATGGGATGTGTTTAGTAATTGCTACTGTGCTTAGTGTTGCTGATAATATCAAAAAGGTCATCATTGTGGTTTTTTCCTCCTGAAGAAGCTACGTTTCCCTCACCAGCAGGTACCACCATTGTCAGTGAAATCATTGTTCATGGTCTTCTTTCTCTGCCTATTCTGTACCCAAAAGTTGCCCATACGGATTTCTGTGGAGCTGCAGTGGGGTCAGCACACCCTGCTTGTAAATGGGGAAGCCTTTCTCTCCAGAACCATGGAACAGATTAGATTTATGTGTTTCAGAAAGGTGACCTGGGCAGCTCTAAGCCTTAAGGTCTCCATGTGATAGGGGGGATGATAGCATCGTGATCACCCTCTTTCTTCACTTAGAAAACTGCCCTCTTCATCCTCCACAAACACACACTTTCCTGCTTAATTTCCCCTGTTTATACATTGACCCTATGAAAATGCAGACCTCTAATTTCTCTGATGCGCACTCAAGGTGAGGAGTACCTGGGATTGGGTGAGCCCTTGGAGATCAGCGGGGCCGTTCGGAGTAAGCTGGGATACGTTCCACCCAGCTACCGCAGTCCCGTTCCGAGGGCTGGAACGGCTTTTCCTGCGTTCCACCAGAGCTGTTCAAGTTAAGTATCAGCTTCTTGGAGCAGAAATAGTATTTTCCTTTGTACGGTCCCTCGCACATGGGGATTATTTACTGCTAATGACTTGCACACATTTGCAGGGCAGGATCCACAGAAACCTCATTTCGATGTTGTGAATTATTAGCTGCTTTGATTAAGCACAGATAAATCTGTGTTTTCGTTCTAATTCATTGTTACCCTCGTTAATCAGCTGAGCATCATCTGGCTCATTTTAGAACTCTCCTTGCATGCTGCATTACGTCATGCCTTTCACTCCTTTTGTGTGTCAGGGAAATAAATGGGTCTGCCTGCCACGTGCTGGAATTTAACATGAGCATCTCCATGTTTACCACTTCGGCTGCAAGGGAGCCTTGGATTAATTATCTTAGCAGGCTTCTGGTTTGTGGATATTAAAGTCTAATTCTGCTACCTTACATATACGACATGGTACGGAAGACAGAGCAGGTGGTGGCACAGGCAGTAACTCCCTTTGAGGAAAATCGACCAACCGACCAAAGCACTGCTGAATGGCATTCTGTTTTTTTCTGTAACACTCCAGGAATCACAGTTTCTTGCTCAGCCTGGTTTTGTGGTGGATTTTCCATTTGTGCTCTCCAGGTCTGAGTGGTCTGGAGGTTAACGACTGTGACAGTGAATTTAGCTCCGCGACCGGCAAAGCTAAGGCGGCGCGCACCGCGTTGCAAATGAACATAAACCCTCTTTGCAGAAAAAAAGGGTGCCGTTTCTTTAGCTTAAATCTCTGCAAGGGGAAGGGACGTGCGAGTGTTTAGTGGACAGACGGAGGCTGGAAGTGTGTGGCCGGTTCTGTGACGCTGAGCAGTGCGTGCTGCGGGCTGTCAGGCAGCGCTGCCCCGTTACCTTTGTCTCCCAGGATTACACGGTAGCAGCAGCTGCCTGACTCTAACCAAGACTTTGATCCTGCAGCCTGGAGTGAAACCGGTTGTCCTGGCTGGGACCATTATTTAAAATAAACCTTTCCAGGCTGCCAGACGTTTCTTTTCACTTCTTTGGAGCTTAAGGTGAAGCAAACGGGATCCGTCTCGTGTCAGGTACCTTGCTGTCAGGAATTAACTGGCTTGCAACACTAATTAGCCCCATCAGGGAAGCTGGCAAAAGCAAGGAACTCTGTCCCTTACGCAGATGTCCGTGTGGACAGCTCTCTTGACTGCTGGAAACAAAAGCTCTCTTTGGTTACCAAGGGTAAAATATACCCGCAAAGTAGAACCGTAATTCCTACTTCCCAGTTTTAACACTACACATTACCTCTGATTGTATTACTGTCAGTTAAAAAGATGCTTTCACCTGCTCCAGTTTTCTGGTCACTGGAATAGTTGTCAGCTGCTTTCCTTAAGAGACTTCTCCCACTTGCTTTTCCTAGAAAATGCCTGAACGGTTCCTTTTCAGTGGTTTCCTACACGTTGCCCTGACTGGCAGATGAAAATGCGTTTTTAACACCGTAGCTGTTAGATCTATGTTGCGTCACCGCTTGTGTGCACATTTGCCCAGGCAAAAATTACTCTGCAAGGTGATCCCGTGGGTAGCAGGTGTGTTAGCGGGGAGAGATGGTCATGACTATAGTGCTGGAGAGTTGTCCCAGCGCTGCAGATAAGACCACCGGAATGACTTGGTACTGACGACATTTAACTGCTCTACTGTGAGGCCTGGGGTGCTGCAGAGTTGGCAGCCTGTGATGTGCTTTGCTGCTGCTCACAGGGCAGCGGCCCGAAATACTTTCTCCAGTTCTTCCTTTGCAAATATATTACAAGTTACCACTTTGACTTGGATGTGCTGTGTATGGCTTTAAAAAAATCTGGTACTGGAACTGCAGTGGGACCTCTGGCTCATCCTTGGTCACAGGGCGGAGCTTTACAGTTTGCACATTAGATTACGTTGTACTGGAATAAGTTTCCATCCGTAACTATGAAGGAACGTGCCCATGCTGCGAATCTCAGCCACTTAATGCCCCTTCATGGGAATACCTTTAAAAAAGGTGGCTGCATTTACGATTAACATCTTAATTAACAAGTTGGCGATGCTGTTTTGTACTTGGTATTTACTCGTTTCCTGTAAATAGAGGTGCTTACCACTGTGTTTGCGTATGGCACCGTTAATATTTTCAGAGAGTAACGTGGGATGAAGATCTTTATAACAGGGCAAGCAGTGCAAGTCACAACAGCCAGACACTGCATCAGCAATCTGTTTTCAGCTGTAAAAACTTTTCCAGGCACCGTTGTTCCTAGCATAACCTTCGCTTTAGTTCAGCTGAGGGATGTGCACAACCGGGGATTTGACCCCACGACTTTACTGTCGCCGCTCAAGCGAGGGGAGCCCTCACGCCGGAGCGGCTGGCAGCCTCGGAAGCCCGGGTGGTGTAAGGTGTTTGTAGGACTGGCCCTGAGCCCTGCCCTTTAGGGATCCGCGCAGGAGCTGTGTTCAAATGGTCGCTTGTCGCTCCTCCTGCTGACTCCTCTTCTTCCTCACCTCCTGCCCCTCCGTTCCTCCAGCCTCCGCTCCAGGGGCCACACTGATCGTGACGGTCATTACTCAAGCTGTCAGTTTGGTGTGAACGTCCCCTCCACAGGGAAGGCAACTAGGAACGGGAGTAGAGCAACAGCCGGACTTAAGGGGGAAATAGAGTTCTGCTTTAATTGATTACTACTGGTATTACCACTTGCGTGTAGGAGCAGGTGCTGATGGGTGGAAGGAGTCGGGGGGACTCGTGACAGCGGGGCGACGTTGGTTTCATGCTGGGTGGCTGATGGGTGCTGGGAAGCTCCATTAACACATGTTTGCTCTTTCCTCTGTCACGGGGGCAGGTTCTTCGGTGCACATGGATCAGCCTTGCTGCCAAGCTCTCTATGACTTTGAGCCAGAGAATGAAGGCGAGCTGGGGTTCAAGGAAGGGGACGTCATAACTTTGACGAATCAGATTGATGAGAATTGGTACGAGGGGATGTTAAATGGAGAGTCTGGCTTCTTCCCCATTAATTATGTTGAAGTGATGGTTCCCTTGCCTCAGTGATTGTGTCATTCAAGCTGTGAACATGATTTCATGACTGAAATGGATTCACAAATGTTCTGTCAGTGTGGCATTCTGTGAAAGCCTTGCTATTTGACTGACTTACTGACTTTTGTATGCGTCTTTTTAAAATGTATTTATTTTGTATTCAAAAAAATTCTACCTTCCCTGACTCCATCAACCTGCAAAAAAACCCCATACCCAGTTTTTTTGCTTTGTGCCTTGAAGATCACTGTATGACGTGTTTACCAGTAGCTCACTGTTGCTCCAAAAATGCGTTTCCTTGCTGTTATTGTACATGGATTTTTTTTTTTTTTAAATCTTTGGCTGCAATGATTTTACTGTTGAAAGCCCGTTTTTAACAATCCTGTAAGCGAAGCTAACTGTACCCAGTTCCTGAGTTACTGATGCCATTGAGCTCTTTCCATCGATCACCCTGTAATTTATTGTGAGCAAGTTAATCCTTGTGCGCTGACAAAAGGCAAAGTGGTTGTTGTCAATATTAGGATGTTGTACTAAGTACAAGTTCCCAGCATTGAAAATTCCTATCATTTACTGACCAAACGGAATAAATATTTCTGTGCGCTGAGACCAGTTGGTTGCTGCTTCCGTTCCTGTCGCTCTGGCATTTGTTTGGGAGCTGGAAGTCACTTTTGCTAAATACATCAGCTTTCAGGGAAGAGAACAATGCTACGTTAAAAATATGTGAATAAAGCCCCAATACTGGTTTTATGACACCTCAGCCACTGGAATTTTAATGATCTTGCCCTACTGATTGTCACGTTTATAATGTCTGTTAATGCTTTCTTCTAGCAGGAGGGTGAGAGAGAAATCCCTCTAACCAAGGACACACCGATCCTCGCTCCACAGGGTTTGTACAGAGCCCCCTGGGATAAATCGGAGTATCCCTGGTGCCTACTGCAAACAGCTGGAAAGTCAATGCACCACTTCTGGGTTTTGTTTATTTGAAAGGGGTGGGGAAGGAGGGGAAGGAGACTAGGTGGAAAGACATCCTGTGCCTGAAAATATCCAAAAAAGTCCCTCAAAATGAAGGACAGACTTGAGCATCTTAAATACTACCAAGTTGGGGGTAGAATCAATTTGGTTTTCTGTTAGCCTTCGGTGTTGCTTCGTAACGCAGACGTGGTGATGACCAGGTCTTCAGCAGCCCCAGGGGAACGTGTGGCCTTCCCCCAGCTGCCCTCTGTACAAGGCCGGGTGCTGAGGAGGGAGCCGAGCTCTTCACAGGCAAACTGGATTGAATCCGGCTTCCAAGTCTGACGCTCTACTTGGTTCCTTGCTCCGGCTGAACCAACATTCCCTAGAGAGGAGTGTCTACCTACCCCGCTGCGATCTCCACTGCCTACCCCACTGCCATCTGAGCAGCAGAAACGCCCCGGCTGGCTCACCAACCACGGCTTGCTGCCAGCTCTGGCCTCGGCTTGCACCGTGGTCACACAAGGAGAGGGTGGCTGGTTGCGGCTTTGGCTGCAGCCTGCTGCTGAGGGCACGTCCTCTCAGGATCTGGGCTTGCTCATGCAAAGAAAAAAACTGCATCCAGAGTTTCCAGAGTCCTTTCCAGAGCCATGGCCAAGCAGAGTAGTTATGACAGAAGCAGTGTGGAAAGGAACTTGTCCTGGCCTCGTTTCTGACCGAAGGTAGTAGCTGTGACGTTCCAAACACTGAAGGTGAGGCAGCGTCCCAAGGTTTCGGTGTTGGGGATGCACAGGTGCTTTTGCTTTTTCCCCCCTTTATCAGAGGGGTCCTACCAGCCAGATGGGTCACCAGTAGGCACGGCAAGGCACTGCCATCTCTCCCACGTGTGCTAACAAGTTTCATAAATGGCATGAGTTGTGTACATAGACACAGACCTCATTTCTTGGACCCCCGGTGGTGCTGCCAGACAACATCCTGCACCACTGCTCCTCCCTCAAGACCTGGACACAAGTACAGTGTCACAGGGCTGTTGCTTAATTCCAGCCTTCCCTTGTGCTACAAAAGGGTTGCACTGAGGTACTGACAATTCCTCTTAAGCGCAGAGTAGTTCAGTGCTGCAGGAACCCCCGAGTGACCAATATAAACCTTTATAGAGGTTTTTTCCAGGCTGCCGGGAATCTTCTGTCCTCACACATTTTATTGCTTCAGACTCCTGAGCCACACAAACAAGGTCAGCGACCAAACAGAGCTTTATTGTTTTACTTTCAAATATTAAAAGTCTAAGACTTCTTTAACATACATGAAAAATATCTTTAATAGTCAAAAAAAAGAAGTGTAAGAAAGACTAATCTAGGAAGGTTGGAGCAGCAGCGATTCCTGCGGGCCGTAAGGTATGCCAAGAACTCGGATCTGCTACAACGCAAGGATTAAACCAGCATCTACCCTTGAGGTCTCAAAACGACTTGGTTTTAAGTAGCGCAAGAGCCTACACTAGTGTGAGGAAAGCCCCACCTGAGCAACTGCATGTAACACAGAGCAGATCTTCAGTTCCAAAAGGAATGCTTTGGCAAGGTAAGAGGCTATCAAAAAGCTATTCCAGCATTTGGAGAGATCTGCCCTCCCAGCTGCTCCCCTCCCCCTTTCAAGCAGGAGGTGTGGGTCAGGAGAGGCTGAGAGTAAGCGAACACAGCAGCCCCAGAGGCCGACAGCCTCACTTGAGGGTTGGGGCCGGGCTTTGCCCTGGACTGCAGAGCTGCTCGGGTTAAGCGAAGTACATACTGGCCCGTGGGCTGCATTCCCCACCTGCTCGACACCGCAGCGCTGCAGCCTGCGCTGAGGTTCCGCACGCAAGGGCTCCGCCAGCGGGTACTGCTGATGCACCTTTCACTACCGTTAGTGCTTGCTAGTTTTGGTTTTTGTTTTCCCCCAGCCCCTCAGAAAGCTGGCTTGATGGGCCCAGAGTGCTAATATTGCTAGTTACAGTACCTTCGCCATTGGAATGGGATGCCTTTTCACATTTACAGGAGCTATTTGTCCAAGTTCAGGATGACACAGCTATGACACGCTGCGTCAGGAATATACAATACCGAAACCGGTCACTTCCAGGTGCTAGAGTACAGAAACAGTACATACGACAACAGACAAGAACATTTTTACAATTGCTTTCCAAGTGCGTCACTCCAGGAAGTTCCCTAGCACATGTCTAGGCCAGTTTCATCTATTTCAGCAG
>NW_010254607.1:6882-17137 GCF_000690775.1 Eurypyga helias
CAGCACTCCTCGGAACGGTGCTTCACGTCAGCCAAGTTCAGACTGTCTCAAGGTGCGGGCTGGAGCGGGATCTAGCACCCAGGTAGTGTCCCAACTCAGGCTTGAAACAAGTTACCTTTGGAGAAGCAGCAGGACGCAGAAGTTTCCTTTGGAGAAACACCATCTCTGACTACGGAGAAAGCTGAGGCAGCCTCATGCTCATTGTCAAGTATTTGGCATCCTTCTAGGGCAGATGTTCAGAAGGTTCGTAAATGATGTACCCTCCTCTGTTTCAGCAGGTCATGGAAACCAGATCCTTGTGGTTAAGTAAAAATAACTTCACGTGGAGCTTGCACTCTGCTGCTCTTTGTGTTAGTGAATCCAAGGATGGGGCCCGGTGTCCAAAGGTGGGAAGTGTCACGGTGTTACGGACAACGTTTCTTACAAAAAGGTCAGGTAGGAGATGTGAATTCCACGTTTCAGATATTGCAGAAGATACTGAAACATGGCATCTGTGTCACCTGGGACTGCAAAGTGCTTTCAGATGATCGTCTCTTCCTCCGCGTCACATGACAGCACAGCTGGGATCCTCGTGTTGCTGCAGGAGTCGAACATGAAGACACAGCGGTAGTGAGCACGTGTGCAAACGGAGATTTATTGCTGCTTACCGATCCTCACATAAGCATGGGGGGTTTTAGCTTTTGGAGCTCTAGTTACTTATTAAACAAAGCAAAGCAGGTTTGAGAGGCAGTCCCGTAACTGTTTGGGGGTGGGGGAAAACACGAGCTTCTAAGGATTCCAGGCCATGCAATAGGTGAGCCTATGCCTTCCGCAAGGCTCTTGAGCCATCGATAGGTACCCCAGCTCAACAGGCATGCAGTCCCACGCGACCCCAGTTCGGATGGTAACAGCGGAAGCAAATGTCATGGCAACCCTGCCTCCCTTCAGAACATGACATGCCTCCTTGGCATCACTCCACGGCATGCAAGAGGTGAGGGGGGCTTTCAGCCGGCTGCCGTTACTCCCCGGCGGCCGACGCAGCAGAAGCATGCGGGTCCTGCTGACAGCAGTGAGACAGCAGGTCAGCCAGTGACACTAATGACACCTGAGTCGGAGTATTAGGATCGATTCTTCCCATAAAGGGCACACAACTGTATTGTAAAGTTGCTGATAAAACAGATCAGAGGTGTAAGGAAAGAGTTACTTTTGCTTTTGTCATTAAGGCTCCATATTTAACTGGCAGTAATAGGGCTTGCTCAGCAACCCACCACCACCCGAGAGAGGCCCTGCTCTGGGCAGGAAAAGCAGCCTCTGTCAGTCAGTCCCTCTACGACCCCGAGGCTTCCAGGGGTCTTCCTTCAGCCACGTCCGCGTGTGCGGTGCTGAGCCCAAGGGCCAGAACGGCATCTCAGAGCCTCCCTCAACAGCCCATCTAAGGGGGTCTCACCTCTTCAGCCAGAGACTGCAAACACTACAGGAACGTGCACACGCGTCAGGAGACCCTGATAAACATCCCTTAAGCCAGATGGCGTTATAGCAAGAGGCATTCCCCCAGATTTTCTGGTTGAAAGAAGGAAAAGAACCAAGCAGCAGGCAGTAACTGCCTCTTCTTCAGAAAGTCAGTGCTAAGGTACTTAAGTTTTCAGACACGTATATTACGAAAACATCTAGGAAGCAGTGGTGGCTTGAGGACCTGGTGCAGGAAGCTGCAAGTCCTCCTTGTAGCTGCGCAGGATCAGTTTTAGGAAGAGCTGTGGTAGCTCGGCACACTGTGTCAGCAGGAGAGAGAGAAGGAATTTGGTGCTAGGCATCTCCCTTGCGCTTAGGGCCTCGGAGTTGTACTGGCAAAGGGGACTTGGTGCTCTCTGGAGTCAAGAAACAAACTCGAGGGTCAATATAGCCTGTAATTGTTCAGTTATGACCAATTTTAAAGCCTTTGTATTTGTTCTGGTTTAGACTACTTCAGCAATTAAAGATACCTGACGGCCAGCATATCAGAGTGCACCAGGAGTGTCCAGTGGGCACAAGCTCAGACTGGTAATACGGTCAGTCAACAGCCACGTGGAGAGGCAAGAGCCTTTCACAGGGCATTACAACATGCAAGTCATAACCAAAGGGTTACGTATATTCAAGGCAAAACATGCTTATTCTATTTAACGATGTTAATTGCACTAGCATGACCCGCATCTGTGCTGAAGTTCCACTCGGAAAGCATTGAAGGGAGTATTTCTGACTGAAGCAAGGCTGAGCTACCCAGGAGGAAAGAGTAGTTCCTGGAAATGCACTTAACAGAAGTGTCTCAAACTCCTGTTTGAATTTCTGAGGGACTTAGGCAATGAGTACACCAAGAACCTGGATTTCAGCTTTTTAATACTTTTGAATGGAAATACTAGGTTTCTTCAGTGTGAAGTTCTCTTAAGAGTAAGTCAGGGATACTGTTTGGAGTGTAAGTCACCTCATCCCACAGAAATAAGGTATTTCTGGTTATCATTTGCATTCTGTTCTTGGGGTAACGACTTCAGTGTGTTCACAGTCAGATGTTTAAGTGGAAGAGACATTAAAGCTCCAGTTTTTCACTGCGCCAGTAGTAAGAGACCAAACAACTAATGCTACTGTTTAATCACAATCAGCCAGAGAGTTTCCGATGCAAAGCCATGCAAGCTACATGCACCGTGGAACAAGAGACTGCAGCACTACTGCTGAAGCAAGTTTTCTATGAGATGACAAGCACGATTCTCACCACCTCACCTGCTTCAGGATGCTCACAGGAACCACTATCATGAAACCAAACAACATTTCTTTTTTCTTCTTCTTTTGGTCTGACATCAAGAAAAATGTTAAGAGTTGTAGGACAGTATTTGGGGAAGTATTTTCATACAGTAATGAAAAGAAGTGGCCACTTAATGTCTCTTGATAGTATTTCTTTAAATTTCAGGCAGCTTACCTGAGATGGAAACTCTATTTCACTTCCAGTTATCTCTTCATAGTCATCATCTTGCTCGCTGCTGCTTTCTTCCCTGAACACCTGCGTCATCTTCCTCTCCGCGAGTTCCTAGAATACAATTGAATTGCCACCAAGAACCTTCATCAATTAGGCACCTCAAACAAGTTTCGTATGAGCAGTAGAAGGCATTTACTATCTCACTTACCTCACCGTCATTCGTGATGAGTGTAACGCCAATATTATCCCCAGATCCCCAAGACTTCTGGGACTTCCAGACCAGATCACTAGGACCTGGGCTTACACCAGCAGCTGCTCCCCAGATCTGCAACAGATTTAGAGTGAGCTTCTGAAGAATCTCATTTGTAGTTAGATCAGGATTCAGCCTAACATAACTATTAACTACTGCACATTCAGTGCTGGAGTAACAGAAACTACTGTGAGCCCTGGCCACTTAGTTCTTTTCAGGGCTACCAAGAATGGTGGTGGTTTTTTTACTGAAGACTGTAGAAGAGTTGCAGAAGAGGCTGTTAACAGCTTCCACCTGATGCAGAGGTAGCCCTTGCTTGCACACGAGGACCACTTGAGTGGCAGAGCCAAGCCACAGTTGCAGACATACTCAGGGCAGCAGATTGTGTATACAAGATAGCCTCCAGCCCACGGTCACTCACAGATCTCTTGAGCAAGCTTGTACAGAGTTTGGAGTACAGAGCGTAGAGTTAGGCTCTTCAGTCACTATCTAAATGTACTTAAAGTACAATTTTAGAGTATTTAGCTTAGTACCATAAACCGTGAGCTCAGCGTTGCCAAACCGTAGCAGACTAAAGCGTTTAGCAACAGGGTAAGCCTTTGCACAACTTTTATCAAGCCACAGAGGTATGGGGCACCCTAAGAATGAGCTAGAATATATTGATTCTGTACATAACAGCAGCACATCCCAATCCGGGATGATCGAGGTTCAATCCAAGATCCAGCTTTAAAGAAAGTTTAATTGGCATTTCAGGTCACGTTGCTGCAAGAATTTTCCCTATCTCCCTCCCCACATAAAATAAGGATTATTTTAGGCACTTAACAGTACCGAGTTTTCCTTAGTACATGAACCTCTGCTGCTGTCTAACACACACACAGAGCTCTGAGGAAGTTTTACAAAACCACTACCTACCGTAACTACTTGGCCTGCCTGAAGGGTGAACCGCGCAGGAAACTTGTATGTTACGTCTGACACGGTCCCAAGATGTCGCCTTAACGACCAGCCATGTAGCGTTTGATCCTGTGGGACAAGAAACGTCTCTCAGCATCACAGACTAACACCGTGTCACACAAGGCTCTTCCCAGGCTCAAGGGTCAGTTTTAGTCCCACTCCTGTACCGTACCAAGAATCAGATGAATTTTGAGGAAGCCTTCAAGTTTTCATTAAAGCCTCCCTAGGATTTCTCCCTGTAAAATTAATCTTAGTCCCATAAGTTTAGGCACACCTATTCTTGCCTTTTGTTGAAGGGGGAATCATGATGCTCTACTACCAGGGAGGTCCTGGTAAACTGAGTTTATCACACCCAGCTACCACCTTGGGATACATCTATATACATCTCACGTACAAGGTGGCCTGTGAAGGTTTAAGGCACCTCAGGCTGAAGTGGCTATGCTACCAGCCTCAAGTTTTGAAGATCTGAGGATTAACTCTAATAATTCTGGATTTGCAGACTAAACTAGTCAAGGAATTAACCAACTGGTCAGATCAACACTCTGCATGGATTAGATACTGTCAGCTCTATCCAACCTTTAGGCCATTTTAAACATTTTTAAGCAGTAAGGAGCTCTCATTATCCAATTTACTAAGCACCTTCAGTCTGTTGAGGACAAGTAGTACTTCCAACAGCGCTACACGCCAGTTGACGGCAGCCATACTTTGCAAGGAAAGGAACGAACCGAAGTACCTCGTCAGAGTTGTTTTTAAGCCTGACAAACTTCCCATCAGCATCGATCTCTTCAATAGATACATTTCCAGAAGATGATGCGTGCTGAACAGTCTTAAACCCAGCACTATGCCCTCTCTTTTTGGTTTCTTTCATTTTCCTTTTCTTCCCGTACAGGAACCGTCGCCCTTGACTTGTTGCCTGAGCTGCAGTGCTGTGCAGAGATGGACTGGGCGACAGCATTAGCCTAGAAGACAGTTGGATAACGCTCACGTGAATATCTGATGTGCTTATTTCTCCTTGCTCCTTTGCTCCCACTAGAGCCAAGCTTAACAGCTTCTTACAGCCAAGCTTTCCATGAAGTCTTGAATATAAGATTTCATTTTTACTGGCAAGAGTAGCTAAGTAGCACATTAAGTCTGGAGACAGCCCTAGCCCTAGAGTTCAGAGCAAGCTTATGTCGATAAGAAAGGATTCCCAACTGCAGTAAGTATTCCTTTAAAGCCTCCAGCGACACACACTTCAGTGGAAGCAGCTGAAGTTTTTGACCCTTCTTAGCATGTACAGAGAGTTCAGATTCACACCAGGCAGTGCCTGGATAGTTGGGAATTGATAGGATTTCCCAGCTTCCTTCATGAAGCTACAGCACTGTCTTTGATACATCTCTAGGAAGCTGAGGGATGTCTAACAGACCCTTGAACTTCATCAGTTGGGTTTCTCAAGTTACTTCATCCTACCACACCATGTGGTGAATATGGGATATAAATACCATCTACCAAAGACTGTGCTTCAAGAGGTTACAGCACTAACAACATAACTTCATACTGATTTCTCGCCTGCTCCACGTTCTGAGGAATACATGGTTGGTTAGTGCAGAGATCCTGGGTGAAGCAAGATCTCATATGAAGGTCTTGTCATAGCCTACCTCTGTTCCTCTCCTTCCAGCATCTTTCTGTAGGCATTTATTTCCAGATCCAGAGCCAGTTTCACATCTAGGAGATGCTCATATTCTTCCAACTGCGCTTGCGTCTGCTCCCGGGTTTGTGCCATTTCTTTCTCTTTTTCAGCCATACGCCTTCGATGGAGATCACGATCATTATTAATCATCTCCTCTAGCTCTTTTATTTTGTTCTCCAAAGCAACATTCTGAAGTGAAGGGGATAGAAAAATCAATTAAACCATAACTGAAAATTAGAGAGGCCAATATTTTGAATTGGGTATTGAAACTAAAATAATTCTAAGGTTATCTAGAGAGAAAGATAGTACCTGGTTTTGATATCCATTAACTTGAGATACCAGAGTTTCAACTCTCAGCTTTGTTTCCATCAGCTCCTCCCGAGCAGTATTGGCAGCGTCGCTGCTTTTTGCTGCATTGAGCTGGACACTCTCCACCTGTGGACAATTCACTGTTAGTAATGAGTTGCTTATGACCACATATTTTAAATAAGGAAGGAAAGCCAAGTGATTTCCAGCTGTTACATCTGGAAATAGTTATGTTTTACTTAAGTGTGCAGACACCACCGAAGTCCAGGTCAGAAGTTTTCTCATTGCTTTTCAGGGAGGCTTACACAAGTTTGACATTGGTGTCAGAAGTCGTCAGCAGTAATTGGGTAGTGAAGATTGCTGGATTAGGATATTGCACTTACAGATGCATGAAGACTTTGCATAGGTATTAAGTAAATCAACTCCCCAGAATAGCAATGGAGAATGTCTTTAGAAGCTGCTTGTCAAAGCATGGGGCTACAAGGAATCAGGTGTGCTTACCAAACTGTACTGCTCTTCCCCAAAATTTCTATTACTAAACAGTTCCTGCTTCACTGAGCTATTTCCAGAGCAATTCTGTCTCATGATATTCCAAGAAAGAATAAAGTAGAGCCATGCTCCTACAAGAGGTACTTGCAGAAATTCCAGTGGAAGCCTGGACAGAAGCATCCAAAGGAATTCACTGAGCTGGCACATAAATTGGAAGCCAGAAGAACCAAGAAGCAGTCCTTGTTGAAAGCAGTAGCTAATCATGTGTTTCTGCATGGAGTATTAAAGGCTGAAGTTATCAATACTGTACACTGCAGCCAACCCAGAAACCCCAGGGATCTTAGGAGTATAAGCCTGAAGTATTACTTTTTCCAGCCTATGTGGCTGATGCTGGGAAAGGGGACAGGCCAGTTCTGGAAGACAAACTGTCAAGCTACTTCCAGAGCCACCCTCTGCCCTTTATCCAGTAAGAGCAATTGGGAAGGGGCATCTGCACTGCTACACATAAAAACGTTCTTGTACAACTGTAAGAATATCTTGTTTCATGCATTTTAGTAAATCCATAATTAGTAGATCAAGTTCTATTCAAGAATACTGAAGTCACTTACTGCAAACACAGTACACCTTGGTCCTGAGTTTGCCAGACAAGCTCTCAGATTTGTCAGAAGTCTGAATTATCATCAACTTTATTACATTAGCCATTCCTAACCACTCCTCGAAGGGACAGTATTTATGCTTGAACCAGTTTTGTACAGGACAAAGCATTTGTAGAATTTATTATCCAATTTGATACTGCTTTGACATTCTGTAACAACTCATGCCAAGCAGCTCTGCACTGAATGCAAGAGCTGCATCGGTCACCGATTTATGTTAGTGTGACTTTAGTCATGCCAGGATGCGGTGAACTTAAGCTTTGTTTTATTGGCATCTTCCACAGACTCACTTTTGCAGTGTATGTTCGCTCCAGCTCTTCTTTGTATCCTTGAATTTGTTCTTCATGTTGTTCTCTGAGCCCCTGCAGAGCATCTGAGAGCTTACTCTCATATTCTTTCAGACGGCCAGTTTCTATTTCTGCTATCCTGCTCTCATGGACTCGCTTTGTCTCCTTGAGCTCCTGGGAGAAGAAAATTCTCAGAATGAGCAAGCCAATACAGTTTGATATGAGACTGGACTTACTGTGCCAGCTTAACAAGTCACTCGGTAGCGAAACAGATTTATCACTGAGTGCACGGTAATTCATCTTTATTCAGGTCTTAGACGTTCATCCATTAGGTCAGGTACTTTCACTGTGCTGGGTGCTTGTGCTACCTCACAGCCAGCATTGCTTAAACTAATAAATGCAGCAGCTTGTATTTAATTTTAAAGACTAATCCTTTGAACTAGATGGATTTCTCTGCTTTGCTTTACTTGGAGCACATGCATGTACACTCCCATTTCTTTAAGCACTGTTACTTCACCTATTCTTGTTTTATTAAAAAAGTAATAGCAGTTGGTTAGAAAAATTGGACTTCTCCATCAATTAAACCACACACTTTGAGATTCCTTCCAGTCAGAAGGAAGTTGGTTTACATTCACGTGTGTTTTAGTTCTATGTACTGACTTCTCACACAAAGGTTACCAGACACCTTTGCTAAGTCTTAAGGAAGTTGGGAACATAAGTTGCTTATTAAAGGAGATTTAACTTCTTCACTTACTTTAGGCTTCTAGCAAAGACCTGGAATCATTTAACTGCAATATATGCCCTTTCAGTTACACAAAGTAGTATGTTGGGATTGTAGTTACCTTCAGAACTGCAGCCTGAGAAAATTATCTCCTATTCCAGATACCTATTAGCACTATGCCAGTTAACACAAGGTTGTTTACTCTTTTGAAGTATTCCTGGTCAGGTGGACTGTCATAGGTTGACTCAGCTAGTTACCTTTTCAAGGATAAAGCACATCTTAACATTGCTTTTAAGAGCATCCAGGGATCATGGACACCTAAAAAGAAATCCTTGTTAATAAGCTAAAACATACATCTTCATGAAGGCACTTCTGGAACATCATTTGTTCCTGCACAGTTTTTAAATGATTTTCCAGGTCCACCCTTCTCAACATTTCATTCTGGAGATGCTTTTTGGTATCTTCCAGTTTCAGCTGCAGCTAGAAGAGACAGACATCAGTGCAATCAAAATTAAGAGGTCATTTTTCCAAACTAAGCAGTCAGCATATTACAGGTCATTCAACTTCATTCCCACAGCAATCAAAACACACTGTTTAAGTCAAGTTGGTTACCCTTAAGTTCTTATTTCAGTGGAATCCAGCATATTAGCAACAGAAAGAATCCTAGTTAATTGTTACGTAGGGCCAGGTTTCCCACAAGGCAAATACAGAACAGCCCTAATCCCACTAGCAAAGCCTGACTCCTCAAAGTAGACTTCTGATGAATCAATCGTACCATCATACACATTGCTCCCCTTCACAACACTAAGTATTCCAAACTTCTCCCTAACTTCCCAGATCATTTATTTGATGCGTAACAAGTGAAATCCTTCAAATATAGCCTAACTATGCTGTCAAACTATTAAACACTTCCAGTGTTGGAGTGTGCTGGTTTAATGATACAAATTTGCTTGGAGGTGGGTTTTTTTTTTTTAACATTTTGATCCAAAAGATTTGAAATAAGCTTATTCAGTGATCACATTAAAAGCATGAAGATACAAAAGCTATGCTCTCAGAAATGCAATGACAGAGTAGCAACTTGAGCAGAGTTTGTTTTAGTAGCACAACAGCCTAGAAAAAAAGTAGTCAGAATTTATTTATTCTACGTAGGTTGAAGCATAGTGAAGCAGGGTCCAAGCGATCCCTTTGATGACAAGTTGAAGAGTGTTACAGAGGCTATAGCAGTACAACACACCTCAACTTGCTTTGTTCTTAAAACAAGAAGTACTAGATATCATGGTCATAGACTAGAATTAAAGGTACCTACAACAGGCAGAAGTTTTAACAGACCAACTATCAGTAGCATCTGCTTTCGGCAAGGCTGCAGAAATCTTTTTGTCCACCTATCATTGCCATAGATAACATTCTTTCCCTGCTTTTACATCTCAGTAGCTAGTTGTGGAGTGAGGGGAAACAAGCAAAAGCTTCCTGAAGAAAAGCAAGGTTGAGATTCCAAGAACAAGTCTTACAGTGACTACTTGATCCTTTAATTCACGGAGGTCGTTCTCCAAAGTTCGGTTCTCATTCAAAGCTGTTGCTAAGTCCGCTTCCTTTGCGTACAGCTGAGCATCAAGGTCTCTCATGCGGGCCTGTGCCAGGTTTAGATCTGCTTCTTTTTTTGAATTCCTGCAAGGGAAAGTTTTACATTCCTAAGTCACGGCTGGGGAGGGAGAAAGTTTTCAATGTGTTTACCTTCACAAGGGGTCCCTGGCAGAAGCGAAAGAGCAGTGAGGTTAGGTAACACTAGCGTTGAGAGCGCAGGGCCGGCTGTAAAACAAACCAGCCAGGCCCCTCGACAAACATCATTTGTTTAACCAGAAACATTTCTGACCCAGTTTCCAGCTCGTTCTGTGCAAATCCTATGCGGAAGCCAGCTATTTTCCATGGCATTACCACCCGGAGAGGGAAGGGACAGCACAGGCCACTGTCTCCACAGGGAGGGAACCAGTCAGCTCAGCACCACAGCGACC
>NW_010254608.1:0-27269 GCF_000690775.1 Eurypyga helias
GTTCAGCCGCTCCAGGCTGCCGGGGTCCGCCCGCAGGCTCCACACTGCCAGTGGGAGAGGTCAGGTGTTTGTTTGTGCCTGGGTTTTTCTCCACGGGTTTCGGAACGGGAAGGGAGCACATGTCGCACACGCAGGATTTATGCTACCGTCCCCTTCAGCCACCGTTTCCTAAGATACTTAGCTAAAAGAAAGATGTGAATAACTATTCGTTCACGCTGTCACTAGGAAGAAAAACGAGGGAAAAAATAAAAATAGTTCCAGGAATACAGAAAGACAAGTTAAAAGGAAGTACAATTATGCACGTTCTACCAGTTTGCCTTTTCTCTTACTAGAAAGGCAACTCCACCACGTGTAGCGATGCCAGCCATCTCCCTGCCAGCTTTTTTCCCTATGAAACACCTGTGGAGGGACAGTGCTCCATGCAATGGTGTGATGAAGAGCTTGACTGAAGGGAAATAAATACTCAGGGAGTGGATCAGGGCCAGGTTTTAATCTGACAGGGGCTTGCATTTGGCCGAAGGAAAAGCATGTGGAACAGACCTTGGGCTGGTGTAAGTGAGCAGGGTCAGGCCCCTTTGCCTGAGGTTGACACCCACGTCCGTCCGTCGAGTTCATTGTCCAGCAAGTGAGGGTGCTGCTGGAGCTCACTGTGCGATATGGTCATAGTTTCTCCTTTCAACTGTCTGTGTTTCTTCTCCCTTCACATACGATTTTGTATCTTTCATTTGCCTTCCTCATTTTGGTCACCTGATCCTCTGACATTGTTGTTCTGACCTGGTTCACCTTCTCTCCAGCATCCCAGGGAGTCACTAGTCTTCATCCTGCACTGCAGTTCTCTGTATGTTGAAGAAGAATGTTATATTTAAAATATTGGTCCTTGCTGCTGGACCACCAAAATTCTCCCATTCCAAGGTGGTGTGCGAACACCTGGGATAAACAGCTTTCTCACAAAAAGCAAGACGCAACTGACTGCTATGACCTACATCTTCAGGGAGAAACATTAATACACACCTAGACCAAGAGGAGTATTCCCCAGTAAGCCCCTAATATTCAGTAGGCAGGAGCAGCTGGCAGGAACTGAGATCTCTCAGATTTGAGGTGTTTGAACTCAACATCAAAATGGTTATATCTTGCATAAGTCCTTGTTTCATAAACAGCCTGTAGTGCTGAGCCAGTGTGCTGCGGCAGCTCTCAGGAGCTCTCTTGTGAAGCTGCATTGTTTCCTAATTCGCTCTGTGCACACTTTTCATATTATCTGCAATGATGAAACTAAATTCAGTCCTTAGAGCTTTATTTAAGCTTTGCTTTAGCTGCCTGCCTCTGTCAATGTGCCTCTGATGAAGTCAAATTACTAAAAGGTGAGGGTACAACTGTGCTATACAATGTGATGCTTCAGCATGAATTCAGGAAGCTTAATGACAGGAAGGGCCACAGTAAACAATGTCACCTGACATCCTATATATACAGAACATTACATTTAATTACTGAGTGTAGTACTAAGGGTACAGAGCGATCTTAAATGAAAAAAAACTGAATCAGGGACCTCCAACCTCCCTTTGTTTTTCTACATTAATTTAACATTTCAAAACAACTCGGCTGCTTTTCAAGTGCTGTCAGAAGTGCTGGTTTCCTTTGAGGAGCCAATAAATTCTTATTTCAGGCAGCACATCACGAGAAACCATCATTTCTCTTCCCAGCACAGGATCAGCAAGTACTGAAAAGAGACTTCACTGATTGTATAAGCAACTACTGAAGAAATCGTAATTGGCAGATGACTCTAAGGTCTTAATTCACAAGGGAATATTTAGGGGCAGAAGGCATAGGGAGAGGGCAAGATTAATGGGGAGACAGGGCAGGATACCAGGATGGTTTAGGATAGAAAAGTCTGTGGTCTGCAACCCCTCCCAGAAGGTGAATAACAAAAATATTTCCCTCCTCCTTTGGAGGGAGGAAAAAAGCACCAAAACAAAACAAAAAACCCCAACCAACCAACAAACAAACAAAAAAAACCCCATCCCAACAACAGAAAACACAAAGCATTTGATAAAACAGAGAGACAAGTTTTACAAAGTAAAACCAGTACCAATCACACACAGCAGGGACTCAATTTAGCACAGTGAATTCTCTCTCTTTTCCTGTCGCCTTGCAGATTAGGAAGGCACAAGATAAATGGATCTTGTCAGGGATATTAACAGAGCTCTCCTGCCAAGATATCAAGATATCGTACATAGGCTCTGGTCACAGCCTCTCCTTACCATGAAGCATCCAGCTCTGGAGATGTGTTTCCAGCTGATAGACACTATCTCGGGGAGGGTGAGGACAGAGCAGAGTTAGAATGTCCTACCCGGGTGTGTGACCCCTGCGTGCCCTCGTTCCAGCTACCCCATTAACTCTTCTGCCTGGGATTTTATTCTGTGGAGTGATTTGTTCTGAAACAAAGACCTGACTGATATATAAACAGCAGAATAGACTTGCCCTCTACCAGCACTTTCTCACTCTGCTGATATTCTGATTTCTCTTGTTCCTTCTGGGTTTTGACTTTACAAGTCATCTATTATTTTTAATATTTGAACATCTCTGGCAGGTGCTAGTTCCATTCTTTCTCTCTAGCAGCTTCATCATAAGAAGTGTTTTGTTTTGGAGGAGAGGAAAGTGGGAGAAAGAAAATGAATAAGGTAAACATAAACAAATTCAGAAACAGATTCACAAAGACAGCACAGAGAAAATTTTCTCTCCTCCACATGAGAGTATTTAGTGTGCTGAGGCAACATGTAGTGCCTGGCTACTAGGATAAATTCACATGATGGCTTCTATTATTTTGAGCCTATTTATATTCCAGAAGATACTAAAGCCAGCTAGTGATATGGAGGTTGATGATTATTGGCAATGGCATCTCTGAGAGCTGCTTCAACTAAAGTCAAACTTAAATATCAAATGAGTAAGATCCAGGTGCAGAGTTGCAAACTGTAGAAAGTCCCACTAGCCACTAAAAACTTCCTTCCAAAGCTGTACTCTCACCTAGCCATTGCCTTTCATGTTACACTTCCTGGGTGCCTAGAGCCAGAAACATGAGCTATTACAGTTGGAATTAGAGAGCCAAAGCTCTCAGGGGGGATTAAAATTCTCAGTAACAAACTGTGTTACACTGTGACTTCATCTACACTGGGAAATTCAACATGCCTGGCGTCAAGTGGTATGGAACACCAACATCCATCCTATTAAATGGTCCTCAATCCAGAGCATCCTGAATTCTGCCTGGGAGCTGCCTGGGAAAGTGCTAGCTGGCCTATTTAACAACTGCCAGAGGCTGTCCTGACAACTGAACTTATGACAATTTAGTTTCTATTCAGAAACATTCCTTGACACTGTTTAAAATAGTAAAGTGGACACAGTCTGCCTGAAATTATGTCTTCCTCACCTTTCTGACCAGTGTAATATTCCATCATTTATCTTCTATCTTATATGCCTTTGAATACACTGCCAAAATATTTAATTATCCCATGATTGACACTTACCTGGTAGAAATGAGCTATTGTAGCTAATAAATAGTCAAATTCAAAATTCATTAAGCTGGACCCAGTCTGCTTGACACAAATATGGCTCTAGTGATCGGTGAGTCAGGTTGACAGGCAAAAAAAGAGAGGTCAGTAAAAGAGAAGACTTTCTAATGCAGAGCCCTCGTGAGCTAGGAAGTCAATGGACTGCAAGTGTTCTCCACCAATTAAGCTGCTCCTTGGCATATCCATGCCTCTGCTAGGATATCAGTGTTCAGAAGAAAAAGATACTTCACAATCCTATAGGATACTGAACACAAGCACTAGATGGAGCAGCGGGCAAACTTCTGGACTCCTTCCCTGCTTATATCCAATCCAGGAAGTTACCAGATACCCCACTTGGAACCTGAGCTGTCAAGCTGATTCCAGCTCAGTACTTTGTAAAGGTGCAGTTGTGCCATGTTAGGACTGAAGCACTAGGCTGTATTGCATGATGCTTTGGATTCAGTACAATTAATGCTGATGTGTAACTGGTGACCACATTCTTAGATACATTCATAGGTGTTGTACATATGTCTTTGTCTAATAGTTTTAATCAATATATATGATTTTGGAAGATTTTCACTAAGGATCTATAATTCCACAGTATCCCATTAGTCATTAGACTGCTGAGTGCTTTGGTCAGCATAAAACAAAAGAAGACGTTTCTATTTAACCGTGGATGGTGTGTTGTACCTTGTCTGCCTTACAGAAATTCCACAGCTTTGTCATAGCTGGGAGTCCACAGAAACTCTGGGATTCCTTGGTGTTTGAAGATTTCCAATGTAAAGCATCCCTGACTTCAGAAAATTCAAAATGTGTATGGAGGGGGAGAAGTTTTCTTAAAGCATCTGTTTTGGGTTCCAGGCATATCCCCAGTTGGAGAAAAACTTACCTTACTGGAGGGGAAAAAGCATATTGTTAGAAAATAGCCTCATGATTCTTAAGGCAACTTGGAGGGAGAGGGTGGTGCTGACATATATAGCTTCTAAGCATTTGAGAATGCTGTTATGAACTCCAGCTTTCTTTAAAGGACAAAAAATAGAAAAGGAGAGAGGATTATTTCCACCTCTTCCTTTGACAAAAACAATCTTTGTAATGTCAACCAACAGCTAGTGCTGAGCTTATCACTCCCTCCACTCAGCCCTGCTCTCCCATCTCAGTTCCCTGTTCTGGCTTCTGAAACTCACACCCTTTGGAGCTGATTGAATAATGGACTTTTCACTTCAGGCTCTGCATTGAATAAATGAAAAAAATCCTGTGGGTTGGATATGGAAGTAGTCAGTCTAGCTTCAAGACCCTACATTTTAAACCTCATTGTAAAAAGGAAAGAGGGTCACTTAAAACGAAAATTTAAACTGGATTGTTTAAAAAATTACACTTGTTCTAAGGCCTTACCCTTCCTTGTGGTTTTGCCCCTGGACTATTTATCAAAATCTATCGATTTCATGGCAAAGGGCTGCTGTTTTCCAGAAACTGCAGATGTCCCTCACCAGATTACTAAGAAAATAACAGTAGAGTATAAAACAATTATTTGAGAGCTATTCGAAGAATTACTCGTATCAGCTGGTAAGCATAAACCTTTATACAAACATCTTTATCATCAGAAAGCTGATGGTACCCCCAAATTATTCTCTTACTGTTTTGCCCAACTCTTCCCCTTTTCTAAAGTGCTTCCTAAATTTGTCCAATGATTTGCCCAGAATTCATCAGTCTGACTTTGTGCCTACCAAATACTCCAAGGAGTCAAGAACAGCTGACAGCTTGGTTGGAAGGACTCATTTAATTTATCCAAGTAAAACTGTTAGTTAGCTGAATTCAAGCATCAGCAGGCTTAATGGTTGTTGTCTAGCTGCAAAACCAGTTTATATTACATTTTAAGACCCGGTGTAGCATCATGCTATGTCTCTCGATAGCCCCATTAGCACCGAGAGACACCTCAGTGGGTTTGGCTGCAAGGAAGAGCCATTTCCAGCCCTCACAAAAGTAATTATTGCTTCATCCACTTTGTTCTCTTTCTTGCCCTGACACCTTCAGTCACCGGTAACAAGAGTTAGTGGTCGGGCAGCATATAGCGGTCCAATAGCTCGTTCTCACCACCTCCAGCACAGGTACCATAGGCAGTCAGGACAAACTACTGGACATCAGAGATTGCGTTCTTTATCTGTGCCTGAAGCTGGCCCTAATTCAAGATGTGATGGCTGTACTTGTCGACATGTGACAGCAGACGTATTTTCAAAGTGTACGCAAGATGTCTGCATTAAAACCTGGGCCAGGGAAAGCTTGAAAATAAGCAAAAGGAACATTAACGTTGCACCTTAAATCCTAATCCAGAGAAATGCATAAAGGCACTATTAACCTGAGCCCAAAGCACTTGGTGTTGGAAGGAAACCCCATGCAAGAGTGGCTCAATTCACAGAAAAAGACCTCAGGTTATGCAAATCGGAATGACAGTGTTGATCAAAAATAAGAACATCACTGTCACGCAAAAGGGCTAAGTAACTTGCAGATGTCACTATCTGCTGGCGGTATTGTTGAGAATAATTACTCTGAGGTTCAATTTAGTAATGATCACTGAGGCCATTTGAAAGAAGAGAGTATAGGATGTCAGTAGGGAGAAGTTTTAAAGTTTACTACTTTATTAATAATGATTTGTATAATAAGTTATTAAAATTATTTGTACTTGTATAGAGACTTTCATTAATAAGCCTCTCTACAGATGGATCTAACATTCTGTGGAGAGGACTACACTGATTTTGAGGACATGCACAATAAAAATTACACCACTTTCACGTGCTTTTCCATTGGCTATAGAGGAGACAAATCCGATTTCCACGATTCACTTTGCAAAATTGCAGACCGAGATGTAAACAGGACTGTGCTAAAACAGTGACTGCACACACACCATACTCTGCATTTGTGTAACATACACATATTACTGTAGTGTGCTCCTGTGTCAAATGACAATTGTTCTGAATTATGATAAGGTACTTTAACTAAAGATTTTAAATATGGAGAGCAAGGTTAACATTTCTTGAACTTGAAAGCCATGCACTTACTTAGCAGTGTGTTACTTCACTTAATGGGATAATGAAGAGCAGAAGCAACATCAGACTACCTTCACTTTTTGGCATCCTATGTAGCACTGTGATTAAAGTGATGCTGTGGCAAGGAGAGTAGCTCAAGTGCATCAACAAGCTCTGAAACAAGCTATGCCATTATGTGAAAGTTCCCATGAAGCCCCAGTGACTGTTAAATTATTGAACGTGAATTGCTTGGAAATGCAGTATTTCCATAATGCCTTCACAAGAGACTGAAATTTTGTTCACTCTTGGATGTCTCAAGCAATAATAAAACCAAAGCACAAAATACCCCTGCAACAGCAGATTAGAGAGAGCCATACTATACTATGTACTATAAAGTACTATAAAGTCTTACTGAAAAATAAAATTAAGGATAATACTGTATTAGAAGTTTGGATTCAGTGCATCCAGAAAGAAGAAGAAAATCCTAAATAAGAACCTATGGATTCATCTTCTGATAGTATGAAATGTAACTCGTTTCCCTGTTTTCACTATGGCCACCTACTCAGTGGAATCAAAACGGTTTGGCTCGTTGCTGTGAGCTCTGTTCTGTTGTCAGGAAACACCACTCATTTTCTGCCAAAGGGCTGGGATGTGTGCAAAGCCAGTGGATTTGAGCTTTGCTCCTTTCCCTTTCCCTTTCCCTTTCCCTTTCCCTTTCCCTTTCCCTTTCCCTTTCCCTTTCCCTTTCCCTTTCCCTTTCCCTTTCCCTTTCCCTTTCCCTTTCCCTTTCCCTTTCCCTTTCCCTTTCCCTTATCCTTTCCCTTTCCCTTTCCTTTTCCCTTTCCTTCCCTCTCCTTTCTTCTCCTTCCCTCTCCTTTCTTTTTTTCAGCTATGCGTTGCTTTGGGACAGCAAAACAACTGTTTTATTACTGTGATCCTGCCAGAAGGCTGTGATGCTGGAGAACTCAGACTGAAGCCCAGTCAGTTTATACCTAGCAACATGAATTTCACATTAGCCAGTTTAATATGATTATGGGACTTTGTTTTCTCACTGGTAGGGTGTATCTTTTATTTAAGAAGAGGCGCATAGGTACTGCTGTTCTGCCTAGATGCCTCTTGGGAACTTTCTTTAACATCTAAAGCCTTTTTCTGGCAACCAATTTGTTCTCTAACAACAACAGGCTGGGAGTTGTGATAGATCCCATTTAGTCTTTTGAGAAACAACTAAATTCTGTGAGTTAACTTGTCTTCTTTTACCATCTAAGGAATATTGGCAGGCTGCAACCATTTTCCTCTGTTAGCCCTTGAAATGATTCTTCATGCTTTTGTCACATAATTAAAATTAGATTATTGCAACTCCCTGCTGGCTGGCCTTAGAGCTTTGTAAACACTCCAGCTGGCCCACAGGTTCATAGTGAAAGGGATGCTCTAAGCATATTCTTCTTTTGTCCTCTCCTCTCTTGTCTGTGTTGAAATCACTGCACTTGCTAACTGCCAGAAGAATGTATTTGGTTATTGCTTTCTAAGGGCAGTGAACATAATGTTAGAGACGTTATGTGCCAAAGTCTCTCTCAAGCTTTGCTTGAAAGAGTCTGGATGCAAGAGCTTTCAATCTATTTTCTCTTTGTTGGTGAGGTCTCCTTTTGCTGAAAAGGAGAAGGGAAAGAAGGGGGAGGGAGTGGAGGAGCACAGGCTCTCCTAACACAGCATTCAAATGGAAAATGCATACAGCTCCATGATTTCAACACCAGGAACCGACTTGAATTGACCAGTATGTAAATGCCATGGACATTGTGCAGTTGCTGCTTCTCCTATGACAAAATTATTCCCTTCCACCCCAAAAGATGAAAGCCATTTTGAAATAACAGCATCTCCCACTACAGCTAAACTTTCTGGGTTCAGTAGACTGCTTTCCTGGCTGACTTCTTTTTATGTCACATTTGCTTATGGACCATTACTCCCACATTCACATCCAGCCAGTTCCGTCTTATAAATCTTGTATGCAGCGTAGACACTGTGTGAGATTTGCTTGATGAGCCCGTAGAGATTATTGTATTAAAGTTCTCAAGGGCCTGAATGACTAATTGTTAACGAGAGAGAACAATGAAGGGATAATGGCGCTTTAAAAGTAAGTAATACTAATGGCATAGTTTGTGTTTGGACGTGATTGCTCATCTTACTGTCACATGTAGAGAGCATCTCTTAGGGTCCTCTGGTTTTATGGGCCTATAACCTCTCAGCTCTGTAATTAGCTTGGCAGTAAGCACTTATTTTGCTGAAGGAGAATTATAATGGTGAAGAAGCACAGACAGGCAGTAAAGCTGTCTATATTGAATTCTCCGTAACTATCAACCTCATCACCTTCACTAAGCCAAGAGTACATTTGCTAGGGTTGAGTTTTCACGTAGTCTTGGCCAGCCACTGTTATGAAATGGTGACTATGGATGCAGAACCCCAGCAGTAATACTGTAGAATAGGAATGTTCCCTTATTTGTGCTTCACCTTATCACTCATATTAATGATTTATGTTCCAGCATAGTCACCTCTCTGCCCAGTCACTTTTTCTGTGCTTTTTGATATCTAGTCCTTTGAGCACCAATATTTAGTCATACAGTACTGTTGCTAGCCAAGGGCTTGATTTTAAATCCCTTGGACAGATTTCCAGAATGGGTACCCCCCCATCCAGCTGAAAGTAGGAGCACTGCAGGTCTTTGGCAGCTCTGCAAATCAAGACTGCAGCTCCTCGAGGAAGTCTGAAAACACAGTTGATTCTTACACTCGGCTTCCTGCCACAGTGCAGTGTGTGACTGCTGGCAGCCACCACATAACATAAGCTCTGTTTCTTTTTTTCCCTGTTCCATCGGGGCTTTTGCTAACATAAATACGTTACCACGTGTGAGAAAGTGCACCACGCCATGGCTAATGCAGAGAACATCATCTCCTGTGACAGAGATGGTATTTGCCATTGTCATGGATGAGTGGAATGCACCTTACTCAAAAGAGAGAAGCAGCAATAGGCTTTATTGAGGTAAAATAATAATTTGTCAGAGTTCGATAAATTTGATTTAATTTAACAAAGCTTAACAGTGGATTACTAAGTGAGTTTGATGGCAAGGTTCATCTTGTTAATTACTGCGTGGAAGAAACATACAAAAGAAAATTGAGTTAGAGTAAAGTTAGAATGATTCATACAGAGACCAGAGATGCAAAGGGTAAGGAAGACCCTCCCATTGAGTCATGAGGTTCAGGGTCGACTGCCTTGCTTTCTAAACTCCTTGTGGAACCTAGGTGTAACTAGGTCCAACCTTAGTCTCAGACTTGGACAACAGTTTATGTCTAAAGTAATTATCCAAGCAAACTTTATAATAAATAATATTGAGCAGCTGCAGTTCAGGGAGAGCTTCAGTTGGGATCATCCTGATGGTCGTATTTATGCAGTGAAATAGTTGGCTTCTAGTCAACAGTACAGACAACATAGGTGTCTTCATTTAGCTCTGGTACCTTGTACTGTACTTTGGTTATCTTGCATTTTTGGGCTTCAAAATCACCTTTCGAAATACTTTCTCTGAGGCACCTTCACTCCCTTTGTATGTGAGCCGGGAGCTTTCCAGCTCACAGGTTCACCCCAGGGCATGAGGCCTGTGGGTCCTTAGTCAGCCTGAACCAAAGTACGGCGAGGGTTCAAGTCTAAGTGTCACAGCTGTGCTCTGCTGCATTCCCGATGCAAACATCCCTGCCAGGGAACTCACCGCTGCAGTGCTGGCATGCCACTGCCTTTGAACAGGCATGGTGCCAGCCTCCCAGACAGCCGTAAGTATGTGAAGCCAAGACACCATGTATCAGGGCCTGTGCATGTGTCAAGGACAGGTTTCCCAGCCTGAAATGTCAAAGCAACTGTTTTTCCCTCAGGAGGTGCATTTGTCTCTATGGTGAAGAAAATGTATTATCACAAGCGCTGCCTTTGAGCTCAGAGCTGGATAAAGACCAAAGAGACACTGAATTCAGCAAAATTTCAGCATCCCCCTCTTCAGAAACATCCACATCCTCTGACAACATTTTATTCCAAGAACTAGTCTGCTTCCAAAAGGAGCAAGCTGAATACTGACCAACACAGTCCTTGCTTCCAGACTTGACATGACAATGGCTTGGAAAGCAGCACTTAAAGTTTGCTCTGCTGAGGACTACTCTCAAATCTAGTGTCCTTGTTAGCCATTCTCAAATGTTTTCTGGTCATGACCCCATTGCAAATTGGGACTCCACTTCTGGTGAGCTCTTGACCCCAAATATTGGCACAGATAAATGGCCTTTGACCAAGCTTGGTACTTTGCTCCTAACGTTACAGACCCCACATGGAGACTCGACCCCTAGTTTCAGACATATGGATGTAGTGCTTCAGCTTGCTTTGGCCAGCTGCTGGGGGCTTGCAAAGGGCCATCCAATGGTGCCGCTGCTGCCCACTCCCGAAGGCACGAAGGACTGGGCAAACTGATGGCAGCCCTGCTCCTGAACACACACCACCTTCGTGCTGGGTCTCAGCTGTTGACTGTGATTGAGTTAGTTACTGCTGCGAACCAAAGGAGCCAGGACACACGGCGTATTTAACACTTAAAACATTATGCAAAGCTGCAGAAATGCAGGCTTGTGGAATAAACCAGATGGTTAAGCAGACGGAGATGGATACTTTATCACTTGACTAAAATGGGCAAGAGGAAAATCTCCAGTTGTCTTTCACAAGTAATTTCATGTTAGATCTCTTGTGTTGCTGTGATCATATTTTTCTCTTTCAAAGTAACAGGAGGGAGGTTGGGGGTGTGGAGGGTGGGGTGGTATGGGGTGTGTTACTACTTTTTTTTTTTTAAATTAGGACATCTGGGCAGTAACCCAACCAAAGTCTCGTCTCCCTAATAGAAATCTGTCTGACCTTAACTTGCATATTCCAATTTTCATTCACAGGCAAAGACTATTTATTGTCCAAGTATTTTTACTCTGTCATAATCAAAATACAAATTCTAGATTAACTTAAAATAGACATGTCAGAAACACTCAGCATGACCTGCATGCCTGTCAACAAGTGATAATCAAATTTCCTTGCCATACTAAAGCTGGGCAGGAGACATTTCTTTAAAAAAGAAAACAAAGAAAACAAACAACAAACAATTTATCTGGTTTCCATATCATATTTAATTTCTGAGACACAATGAGAGTTTTTCTTTTATGCAAAGGAGTTAAAAAGGAGTACAAGCAGTTAAGGGGATGTCTGCAGAAGCTGGGATGAGAGGAGGAGGCACACTTCTCTTTGAAACAGCCTACTTGCAGTGTTGCTGAAACTTCAAGAGCAGAGCGGAGGGATTATTTATCTGCTTTTTGTGTTTATTTATTATGTAAATTCAGTTTCCCTTGTATAAATATTTAGCTTCTCCCTTTCTCTCTGAAAATCAAACAGCAGCAGGGGTAGAAAAGCAGGGAATGCAGCTGTAAAATTGGCTTTACAGTGGATTTGTGTAGGTTTGAGGACAGAAACAAATTGTAATGCATTTATTATGATGGTAAAACCCAAACTGACACTGTCCCTTACAAAATTACTGGAAAAGAAATAAAACAGTGCCAAAAGGATACTTTAGATAAGTTTCTTTTAAAACAATACAGTGATAATGTAGAAACATTCTGCAGAAGAAGGAGAGAAGATAAAGGTGTAAGGAAAGAGAAGTTATGCACTTTCTGCATAGGCTGCCCCTGGAAGCATTTGCCAGAACCAAAGAGCACGTCTCAGCAATATAAACAAATAGGCCTGTGCAGTACACAGTTAAAATTATCAATGTCTCACTAACTTGTGATCCAGACTAAGCAGGGCATTAAAAAATCCAAAAGAGCACAGCATCTTCTATTCTTGAAGAGACCGAAAGGGTACACTGACATAACAGTTTCCAACAGCTGTCATAACAGCATGCACAGGGTCGTGCTGGAGCTGATGGACAACAGCCTGTTGCACACAGGGCACTGGAGCCACGCTTCGTGGGGCTGCATGCTGCCAGCTTCAGTTCTGGTTACCATGTACAGTATATCACAGCTTAATCCTTCTGGGATTGTCTGGACCCTCCGGTGAGGGGTTCTCCAGCATGTCCTTTTCTGGCTTTGCCAAGGCAGAGGAATGCCTGTCCCTGCCTCCTTCATTAGATTTTGCCTGTTTCGACCCCTGACACAAAATGGCCCTCCTCACCCTGATGTGTGACGAGATGTTCAGAAGAAGACTTTTCCTTTCCACACCAATTGCACTGTTTTGGGGTTTGAAAGTTCCAAACCTCAGATAAATATGTCACTGAGAACAAATGCATCTGGTTGTTAAGACATCACTGCTTTAAGATATGAATTTACTGGGTTAAAAAATGAGACACTTCTTATTTATTTGATCAATCTCCCACTAAGCTCAGTGCAACTGTACTGAGAGGAAACTACAGTGAGGGCTGCAGAACAGAAAAGCTCACAATTATAAGATGATTATCCCAGAAAGGGTCCTGCTGCGGGAGGAACTGTTGTCCCGGTTCTCAGAAGACAGGAGAGGGAATGGGACAGCGCCAGCTTTAGCACGTCTCCTTGCCTAGCCTTCACCCCAGGTCTGGGCAGACTGCCGTTTCTTGCTGAAAAGCCCCTCCATGGAAAAGACCATCACAACCCACCACGGAATACTTCACCAGGATGAAACAGAGGGCAAGCTGCCCGCAAACATGCATGGTAAAGTAAGGAAAGTAGATACCAGGCCTCCAGAGCTAATGGATATTCAAAAATAAATACTGCAGGAAGAGACCTTTCTCCTGTCCAGCAGCACAGCTTTAAGAGGGAAGTTCTGCACCATAGACATCCCCTGACCAGGTGTTGCCTTGGTGAAAAGAAATAAGGGGCATCATGGCGAAGATTTTGCAGATACAATCTCAGGACTTCTTGACTGTTTCCTGTGGATTCCAATTGCAGGTGAGTGAATTCTGAAGTTCAGTTCGCTCATACTCTGTCTTGTATGCAGTCTGAAGGACCTGGAGTCCGTGTCTCCCTAAGTCTAAGAAAATGGCAAAGACCATGTAATTTCTGGGTGGCAAAAGTGGGAACAGGGAAGCTGAGGTGCATAATAAAGCCCCAACTATTTTTGTAGAGATGCCACCTGGATTCTGACTCTTAGATAAAAAGAGATTTGCAATGCAAAAGCAAGATTTTAAAAAAGACTGAGTACAGAAGGCTAGAAAAGGTGTCAAATGTCTGAAACAAACTATGGTCTGAAAATATGTGAAAGGAATATGGATAAAGATGGTTTTCCAATTCTTTTTCTTTGCAGATAGCAATTTGTGTCACTGCAATTTTTAAGTTGCTTCCAGACTTTTCCTTTCCTGTGCCTCCAGTTTCAGCTGTCCCTTGGTACCCTGATGCTGGAAAACACCCTAATGCCCCCTGATGTGCCAAGTGTGAAGAGAACTGTTTGCATATGCCATGCTTTACTGGAGGGGACAAAACTTCTGAAAAGCAGCATGAATGGTAAATCTTCTTTCCTTTTCCTCTTGCCCCTTTCTGTCTCAAAGTGACTTGTGATTGCATTTACAAGGCAGAATTAAAACCTAGGACAACACAGAGTCAATGGATGTGGAGCTCATATTATAAACAAATAATGCAGAGTAACTGCAAGAATTTTGACACCCAACTAGGATGAAGCTTTCAAGAGAGTTTCCTACTGAAGGGACCTGAATTATTGGAGATTATGCATCCTGCATGCTCAATTGCACACTTCCAGAAAAATTCCCTTTTAGTCACTTGTAAAATGCATGTGTTTAAACCATTTCCCTAGCACTAGTGTAAAGAAAAATAAGGAAAAAAGGGCTGCAGAGGACAACTCTAAGGGGCTGGGGATTAGTGAAAGCAACATAAAACCATGAAAGGTGTATATGCCCATATTTTCTGTTATGCTCACCGCAACTGCCTAGTAAGCAATTGGGCACTCCCAGTATGACTAATGGTGTAACTACTTAAGGACTTATTTCCACTGGAGTTTATGAAAGTTAGATCAAATGAAACCCCACAGTTTAAAATGGAAATGCTCACTATCTGTTGGCAACTGCAGCAAACTATTTCAGCATATGTATAATTTTAAGCACAGGCTCAATTCTGTTGAATGAGATGTAAGGCTTAAAACTGTGTGCTCACATTAACTGCTTTGCTGAAGTGGGGTCTCCATCTGTCCGTACAGAGCTGTACATCCAAAGTCTTTGCAGCTTCACTTCGCAGGCATTAGTTTTGGCCCCATGGGAAGCTATTTATAAATATCTGAATTAATTAAAGCAGATCTGTACAGCAGAAAAAGGATTCAACTAAATATGGTCACTATGGCAACAAATATTTCCTGGATGTAGTTTTGCTTGTAATCAGCAATGGCCTCCCCATGTTCCTAACAATGGCAAAAGTTGTCAGGCTTTTCTTCTTTGTCTGTTTGTACTGAACATGTTCCTACAGGGTAAGACAATAAATGTAATGTCCAAGTAAAAGGTCCCTTTTCAGTAGTATTTTACACTAGTTTTAAAATTATTAAGAACTTGAAACTGGGATCCATTGTTTTCCCTTCTTCTTACCGCCCTCCTGCCTCCCCAGTACAGCGGGAGCCTCTGCTACACTGAGAAATTCCACGGGCTCTGATTCCAAGTTTAGATATTAAAGTGACCCCCTTCACCACTGAGATCAGCTGAAAGCAAGGCTAGAAAAATGAGGGCACAAAACAACCTGTTGTTTCCAACAGTCAGCCTTGGCAGACCCCTGTGTCCACACTGGGCAAAAATAGAAAATAAAAGGTGCTGACACTTTGCCAGACCCATCTGCAAAATACGCTCCTGGCCATGTCAATCACAAAAATGAGGCCCAACGTGCAGTACATGGTGGAAATGTCCAAGTCGTGTCTGTGCAGAGTCTCTGAACTTGCCAAACATGGCCACAACCTCCTTGGAGTTTTGCAAGTGCCATGCTTTGTGGATTGAGTCTTTGGTGTGTTGTAGATATCTCAGAGGGTTTTGTGAGCTTGTCTGCACTTTGGCGTGGCTCAAAGAATCTAAGGGATTGCCTGAGCTTTAGTTCTTCTTTATTTTTCTCTTTTTCTTCTAGAGTAAGTAAACCAACATTTTAAAAATTGTTTCAAACACTGATCTTGCCCATTACCAAATGACACAGCATTTCCAGGACAGGTCTATGTTTCCTTTCTGTTTTCATTTCCCTGTTCCTTCCTAAACAGTGGCCCAAAGGTACATGGTCACAGTGTTTGTCTGTCCAGGTGTTTCTTACCCTTCCCTTCACAACTAGCAAATCTATTGGCAGTGTCAACCAAATGCAGCAAAGAAGGTCAGTTCTCCGAGACAGCTGAGTTTGTGCAAGTTTCATGAAAACAGTTCTCTGGCAGAGAAAAGAGATCCTTTCCATGCCCGGAAAAAGAAAAGTTAGCTCACTGTCTTGTTAGCTGTGCAAGAAACCACATTAGCGCTGGGGCAAGAGGGGAAAACGTACACACGCTTGTGACTGCCCCAGTCATGGGAGAAGCTTCAGTGGGAGCTGACACCTTTTTTAGACACCGATATCAATCAGGGCTCTGTATGAAATCAGCCTGTGTAACTCCAAATACGTCCAACCTTGACAGTCTTACATGAACATTTAAATAGTTAATGCTGATCTCTACGTGTTTGTTCACAGTTACCTATGTCTATTAAAACGTATGGTTTTAGACTGAGATCACACTCCAGTGCAGATTCATTTCTCATAATATCATGTGATATTTTGGAGAATGGAAGAAAAATCTGTTTATGCAAGAGAGGCATTAGGTTTGTAAAGCTCAAGCCACCCCCTCCACACAACCAAAACTGCAGTCAGAGCAAAGGAAATGCATGGTTAGCCTCTGGTTTGCAAACTTTGGGTTTGGGTGGGGTTTTTTTTTTGCATTGATGCAAGAAGTTCACACTAGCAAAAGAGTTAAGGTTGACATAAGGTATTTAGAAAATCGGTAACAAAATGCTGGAGCTGACATGACTACTCTCCCTCTAATCTTTAGCTTTCAAGCCCCTCACCTTCTGGGGACAGCAGAGAGAGCAAAGGAAACTAATGACCTCTCACCCATATCGACACCCACAGCAGTAGTACCAGCACAGGCTGTTCTGGGAGCTTACAGCTGGACTGTTGGCATTATATTGTCTTATTTATTAATACAGTTTTTAAAAAGCAAATATTTCTAGTAAAAACCAGACTTGTCCTATATTAAAGGATAACCTTACTTCCCTCCCCATAAGTAGCTGATAAAATCTGAAGTCCTTTATGGTTGGACCAAGAGGGTACCCCCACCCCCAACATGGCTGTTTGTTAATGGGGTGACAGCTACAGTGTAGGGTTATCTAATATTTGTTTTCTAATGCATATGCTGCTTATAAAAAAGAAAAACGAAAACGTAAATAAATTCAAAGGAATCCTGGGGGTAGAAGAAGATCTACGAATAAACCATGTCATGAAAAACATGTATATTGCTCCACATTGTGTCACTGACCATATATGTATGTTAATTCTTCTAAGCCTCATTTGCCTAACAGCATGGAAACTGCCAGCACTTTAAGAACTGCTATCAGATAACTTGAAATGACATTAGACAGACCCTACAAAGAGCAAACAGGCTCTAGTGACTGTATTCTTGAATCCGATCCTTCGAGGTGCAGTGTGGTTTGCTACATATAGACTTCAAAACAGCTAGACGTGACCTGAGTCTCTAAACTTCTGTGGTAAGAGGAGTTACACAGCATGTTGTGTAGATGGGTGTCTGAGAAATTTCACGTGACGAGGACTGATGTGACATTTTTATTTATACCCTCGTCAGTACAGGGGGTTGTTTTTCCCTGCTTCTATCTACTCATACTTTGCTGTCAATTCTCAATTAGCCGGATGAGAAAACTGTTGTGTAATACCTGGATTTCCCTTTTAGGATTGTTTTCCTGACACTTCCAGGGTCACGGCAGTACAGAGAAACCCCAAGACAGAACTCCCTGTGCCACACGCTAACACAAAACAGTCACAGAGAGAGACAGGCGGTATGGATCTGAACCGCAGCGATTCTCTGAAATCTTGAAAACACTTATGCCTGTACTAAACTCATTATAAGGAATTTCATTATTTTCAAGGGGCCTTCTCACATGTTTAAGAAGATGTGTATTAGACAGGGTGGCGGCACAGACAACACTACTGAAAGTTACAGCAGACGCTTTTATAGAACAGGGAAGAGAACAGAACAAACCCCCCAGAACAAACTGGGTACTGTATATATATATATACTATATACCAAAATACGTCTGCTGTCACATGTCGACAACACAACCCACCACACAACCATGCATCCTTTTGCAAAGATTTCCTCCCCTTTAACAAGAATATGAAAATAGTTTCCCGTCCTCCTGTCTATAATATCAACTTTAAACAACTACTCTTACTCGCTAGTGTTTCACATGAACTTCTCATCTGGTTGCATTTAGCTTCTCAAGCTTTTTCCAGCCAACCCTCCCCATTTTAATAAAAGCTGATTAACACGCTTAAGAGTCAAACATGAACAAAAATCTCCCATTCCCTCCAAAGTATGGCATTCATGAGGATATCATAAATAAGTAAACATTCTCCAGTGTTCTGTTTCTTTTGTCTAGCTTATTGGCGTTGAGAAACCTTCTTCTTCATTTATTTATGTTGGTATTTTATTTCCTTGTTGAGTTTCTAAGATGAACAGAGAAAAATATATACCAAGGAAATAGCTGATAGGCTGAAATGACCAGGGGTTATTGTAGGGAGGTTAAAAAAATATGCTTTAATGCAAAGTTGTTGTTGTCTCACTATCTCATTTAATACACCTGCTTTCAATATGGAATATGTGTATGACAGTAGCTAGAAAGTCAGTATATAGCAAAATCCTGTTTATCAATATGCAAGAATCCAATTTCTTCTTGTAATTCTGATTTCATGGTACTTCATTCTAGGCCCCAAGTTGCTATTGCGCATTGAAGCGAGGCAACCCTGCCTAATCCAGGCTCATTCAAATGGCAGACTGCACACATCAGACAAGTCTGTTTTGCACAGACCCCGCCGAGGTCCCAGACATACTCCTGCAACAGATGCAGTATTTCTTACCTTTTTCTAAATTCCCTAAGGGAGACAGTGCACTGCAACATAATTGCACTTTCCAGTGGGAAGGCAATGTGCAAGATCAGGTCAGCAGGTGGACTGATTCTGGCTTACCTGACCTTGTTAAACCCTTAACATAAAATGATCAAATGTCAGAAAAATTATTGCTTGGACTCTATTTTTAAGAAGTCATGAATTGGTTAATCACAGTGAAAATTAACAAACCTTGACAAATGCTAACTGAGTGGGCAGGATGCTTTTCTTAGGACTGAAGAGACAGTCTTAGAAAATCCAAGCACTATACCTGAGCCTTATATGCAGTTAATATGAAATTTTAATTTCATGTTGACAGAGTCCATTTTTCAAAGCCATAAGAATTCTTGGGTAGAATTAAATCGAATTTGATCCTTGTACATAGCTAACCAAAGGGCAGTGGAATCTCTTTTCTGCAGCACTAACTGTTAACATACTCACAGCTGCAGTATCTCAGCAAGGTCCTTTCCAGAGGTGAAAATGGAGGCATTAGAGCATGACACATTTTGTGTCCTACTTCATAACCTCACACCTTAGATGAACTGCAAAACTTAAGACTAAGGGACAAACATCACAAACCAGCCAAACAGTACTATTTTTATTCTCACGACAAAGTCAGAAGGGTTTTTTTTTTTACTTCTTTTTAAAGGCAAAAGTCATGTCTTTTCCAACCGAGGACAATAAAGGCTATAAGAATGCTTAAAACCCTCACATTACCTCACTGGGTTTCAGCAATGAATGTGTAGATGCTACCCTGACAAAACTCCCACTGTCAGCAGTAACATGCTCAAATTCCCACTTGCACTGCAAAACAAGCAAACAAACAAAACCCCACAACCTGCTGCACTGTTTCGAAGCTGTAGCCCTCAGGGCTAAGATCTTACAGGTTAAAGAGAATTTTTGACAGAACTTGACTTTTACATTTGCAGGATAAATATAGAAAGCAACGGTGATTCAGTGCAGGCAAAGCTCCTCCCTTCTGAGTCACTTCTGTTTGGATATCACAGGAAGATGGGAGAAGCGCTGTACACATGCAGGTGTCACCTTACAGAGAGAACGTATGACAAGAGATCCTGACCTTTTGGAGGGGTGCGAAGGAAGCCTCCATGATCTTTCTCAGCTGGAAGTTTGTTTCACTTTAGTGTTCAGGCCAAATTCTAACCTCGCTCATTCTACCTACCAAAGAAAAGAAAAAGATCCCAGACAGAAAAAAATCTCTCCCAACCAGAAAAGATAATCTGCTCTGACAGTCTGTGCAGACGAGGAACGCTATGTCACAGTGGAGAGCTAGTGGTACCACAGCAGCAGGTGGTGAGACTCAGTGCAGGCCAGCCAATCTCCCCAAGATGCTTCTGGAATGAAGGCACCCAACTACCATCACTACATTGCTACTTTTTTAAACAAATCATGTCTAATCCAAAAAGTGGAACCACCTAAAACCTATTGTTGTCTTGGAGCTATTTTTAGTTGAAGAAACCAAGACTGCAAAGTAAACTGGGTATTAAGAAGCTCAGACTAAAAATACTTGACAGCAACATATGATATCTTTGGATCAGAAAACATGGTTGAACTAGTAAACAAGTTACATATTCCTGCAACACAACTCACCAGCACATTATGATTGGTGAGACTGGCAATATACTGCCTGTCCTAAGAAGGGACAGTGCCAAAATGGGATGACCTCTGGCTGAAGTCCATCTTCCCTCCTAAATACTCTCTTCCAGCACTTGGCAAAGGAAGTCTCAAGCTCTAGTGTGAGTGTCCGAGACATAACGCCTCCACGGCCCTAGCAAAAGATGCTGGGTGAAGAAGACAGAGCACAAATTTAATCTGTCCTCTCTCCCTCTGTGTGCCTTTGTGCCCCAGATACCTTCAAGGGAAGGGAGACACAGTTCTATGGAGTAGGTCTCCTTCTCTTTCTTTATTCATGCTGGAATTAGCAGACATGTCCCTAGGTGAGGACTGGGGAACACTGAAACCTCCCTTTTTCTCTTAGTGAGTAGTCAAAGGAACATTGTGGACTCTTGTTTTAATTGCCTGAACAGTTAGATCAAAGTCAAGTTGCTTGTAAACTCAGTTTCCCCAGTACAAGCAATGCAAGAAGAATCACAGACTATGAGCTAAGTCCTTTTAAAAAAAGTGTTGGGTTGAACTGGCAAATGAGGATGTAGTATCTCCTGGACAAAAAGCAGAGCCTTTCAGGTCTCTGACAGGAAAGTGCAAGTCATTCCTCTGGAGGGTTGAGAGTGCACAAGGCCACAAAGAAGTCAATTCCTCAATCCAGAGCTGCAGTGCTAGGATATTCATGTGACAGGCAATCCGTTGCTCACTAAGGATTTTCCCAGTAGCATTCCTCCAACATGACTTAGGAACTGGAGAGGCTGAAGTGTGTTGAATGAATTCTTCTCTGCATTTCTATCTACCTATCCACATGGTTTCTTCTTCTCTACTAACCTACTTCTACTAACAGATGTGCACTGTTCTATGAGGCTAACGTCTAGCGCACAGCTTGCAGACTGTCACTTTAATCCCTTGTAATAATAACCAACTAGCGTTTAGTGGCTCTGTCTTTCACCAGCATCCCCACATTTCTGGGGTTTTTTTTCCTGCTTATGTTGACTGAAGGCCGGATGTAACCTGATGTAATTTGGTTTAGTTTCTTTGCTTTTAGCAGCGTTCCACTAGTTTAGACTGGCTGAGAATTTTATCTCAATAATATTCTTTATACCAGGACTTCTTGTTTTGCATACAAAATGCAAGCAAGCAGTGAGTTATGTGATTGTATCAGCCCAGGCTACATGTATATGGCTCAGCAGGTAGCTCTCAGGACTGGTTTTCCCGTCAGGTATCACGATGGGAGTGGGTGCCCAGCATTTCAAAGACACACAGGAATATGCTTAGCCTACAGTCATCCAGCTATTAAACCACACAAATCAACATCAGTGGGATTTTGCAGAGTTGTTAGATGTCTGTCTCTTAGTTGCCTGTGACCAGGACAGATAAGTATGGGAGTCTGGTGTTTCACACTCCAATCTCTAAGCTTCAGCTAGTCTGCAAAGCCATGGTTATTCCTTCCCCTGCACAACTGCCTTGCTTGTCCACATTAAGAGTTGTCCTCCTGCCTCTCAGTGTGTCACGTGGAGGGTCTGGGACCTTTGTGATTTTGCAAGCTCAGCCTCTGGCATCAGCACTCCCTCCACTGCAGCATCATAGGACAACTTCAGTTCATGCCAGACACTGGCCTCATACTACCTTCTGACCTGTTCTAGCACTGGGAAGCACTATTCAGTATAGAACTCATGATTTAGTATTCATAAACCCTTCCCCTTCTTGTTTTTGTTCTACCACTCCTTTCCACATGTTCCCCTACAAACAGCACGTGCTCATTGTAACCTTTATGAATGCGTTCAACCACCTGGGTACACTTACTGTTCACCCCTGCCTCACCTGACATGCCTATTGTTTTCCTATATACAGGTGATATGTCTTGCATCCACAAGCTTTGAATTGTTTTTGCTGAATCACTAAAATTCTGTGTCACCTCCTCCACTGTCAGATAGAAACTACCCTTGTGGTCTACATGTGGGATTTAATTGGGCATGAGGCGGTTACAATAGTCAAATATCATCAGTGCTCAGATACTATAGGAAAAGGGACTTTGAAAAATAGTAAGATTAATAGGTTTTCAAAAAAAAGCAAACCTAAACCTATGATTAAATCTGTGATAATGGGGACACACTATCAGAAAAGAGGTGGTGGAAGGTTCCGCAATTAGGAAATTTTTAGCAGAAAGTGACAATTCAAAAACTAATCATAGATAAAGATGGTACATCTGCAAGACGAGTGAGAAAACAATAAGGTTTCTAAGTTTCTCACATGTTTAAGAACACGAGTGTACTACCTACTATTGTATTTAATGCTTCTCCAGACCAAGTCAAAATGTTGCCCGTGTAATACACCCTGAGAGGTTAGACATTCTGCTCCTCTCTGTAATGGGATGTGGTTGGTGGAAGTGCACAGATTAGCAGACAAAGCCATGCCTAATGTTATTAGCCAAATGCTTTCATGGATCCATGGCATTATGGAACTTCAGTAGTAATGTCTCACTGACCAAACTGATGGTCTTAGTAGGTTAACAGAAAAATTACTCTTATTTTCAGCTCTACCTAAAAAAATGTGGAGTTTTATGCCCTAGACATTCTAATAATAGTGTTACCAAATAAAACGTATGTGTGTGTATGTATACAGACATATAGAGAAATTCCAACTGCATGTAATTGCTGGTGTACTGAATGTTCTGAAGACCACTATTATTTACTGAAATAAAGCACTAGCAAGAATGAATGCTGTGCAACATAATCGGGGGTCTTTGTTGTTTTCAGAAACCTAATGAATGAACGCATGACATCCACTGGTTCTTAACATGACAGGCATATGGTGCTCATAAATAAATAAAAAGCATGATGATACAGTTACGCTGATACCAGTGAGTGGTAACATTTGGTAAGCTGGCAAGTTGTCTACTCTATTTTACCTTGACAGCAAAGCCACAAAATCTCTGAGTAAAAACAATTAATTGAACTGATAGCTTTTGGTAGGCTTCCTCCAGTTAAGTCATGCTACCAGGTTCCAAAAGAAACATTAGACCGCTTTTTAATGTATAGCTTCAGAGATATTTTTTTTAATCATTAAAATTACACAGAAGTAAATTGTCAGCTACAACAGCCCTCAGCAACGCTATCAACATACCTGGGAGAGACTCACAGCACTATAAGAGTGAAGCAGGACCTAGGTGCCTACGTTCTACTTTGATTCAAAACTGAGATCCTGAAAATGCCAAAATAGCTACCTACAAGCCCAATACTTCTCTCAGGTTTTACAGTGGTCTACTGTTTGTGGTACTTACCAGGATATGGGTGACCCAGGTTCAATTTACAAATCTCTTCATGGGTTTAGGAACCCCAGTTTCACCTCTCTCCCAGGCATGCCCTACCTATACACCCTTCTTTCCACATGTTCTGCTTGTCTGAGCTGTCATGCTTTCACCAGTGATATCACTACTGCAAAATCTGCAGAACATAAGAATAAATTTCTTTCTTCCACACTTGCATTCCAAAGCCACAGTCAGATCCCTAGCAGTAGGTCATCCCGGTGACCCATCCCAAAACACAAAATATATATTATCTCAGGCAGTTGGGATAATGGCGTTAGTAAAGTTGCCCGCCGACTTCCCTGCCACACAGTAGATGCTTTAAATCTTCATGTCTTTAAATCTTCAAAGCCATTAGTCTGACTGCAAACTCAGTCAGACATCCAGCATAGCCAGGCAAACAGCATCCAACCAACAGCTAACTCTAGACTCAGCCTCATCTCAAAATACATCCAGCTTCTTCAGTTTCCCATGGTACCTACAGGTTCCATATATGAACCTCACTCTTCCAGCTTCACTGTGCTGACCCCTAACCCAAGCACAAAGACACAAGCCCTGATCAGGCCAGAACATATCCAAAATGGTTGGAATCTGAAACAACTACCCTCCTGGGGTGTTTGTGGTCACCTCCTTTGGGCTAAGACTAGCCTAGAATTTGAGGCTAGCGTGCAATTTAGGAAAGAAGTATACAATACATTCCTGAACACTAAAGTGTTCAAATGGTCTTTAATTCATTTCCAGATGATAGAGGTCATGTCTCTTCAGATAAACCTGGAGTATAAGTGATGATTAAGACTGAGAAAGAGTTGGAAAATATTTTTGTTCCTGAGAGTTGCTGAAGTAAGATATAGACTGGTGCTGGTAGTGCCAAATCAGCCCAAATTTGGTCATAGGATAGTAAAGATCATCCATCCAAGAGTGGCAGTCTTGTGTTTGTTTTTCATAGGGTATGTCATGCAAAAATGAAGGCTTGGGTTGACAATGAACAGACTAGAGTTAGTTGCAGAACAGTGAGGTACCATCTCTCTGGGATTTAGATTATGATTCCCGAGAAAACCTAAGGCTGGAAAATTGTACCCTAGATTCTGTCAGGACCACCAAAGTAGGAAGAGGTCTGATGCTGCCAGGGGTGAAAGTGTAAAACTGCGGTTTAAGGGGCTACCCTTAAAGAGTAGGCATTCTCTTCTTGCGATAGTGTTAGCGGTACAGTTGAGTTAAAGGAAAGAATGGGCTGGAGAACTGTATTTATTCCTGAATGTTATTGGGATTGCCATCTTAAATTAAGGATGCTAATACAGTAGTATAATGGTTGTAGCACGGCTTACAGGATATATTTTGATCTGTTAACATCCAGGGTCACTTCTCCTGGTTTTAGAAAAGAAGGTATGTTAGCCAGCCAGAGTAAGATGAAAATGGGGCTGCACTTGCTTTGGATCATAGCAGGAACGGTTCTTGTGCTAAGGCTACAGTTAGTGTTTGAATTAGGGGCAGAGCTAAGGTCAGAGAGAGAACTGGATGAAGAATTGTGTCACCACCTTAACCCTCTAGGGAATCAAACAAGGAGCACAGTACTAGTGAGGCTGCACAGGATACTCACAGGACAGCGGCATCACCTCTTTTAACTTTAAACCATGGATAGTCAGAATACTGGGATTAGGGTGTGAGAGAAATGAGATTAGAGAGTTGTGGTTCCAGGACCATTGGGGTTTGCAAGGGCTGTGGTACTGACAACAACTGTGGTTCAGATTAAGGTTAGGAAAAGAAGGGCAAGAACTGCTGCTGTTACGTGTGAATCCTGCAGGCGCCACTGAAATAAGATGAGGTCTGGCACACAGAAAAATCTAACGGGCAACAATTTGGGTTGAAGATGTATTTTCAGTTCTTGTAGGGTCTGTGGGCCTGTAGCATGAAGGCAGTGTTGTAGTGCAAGTCAGGTCTATTGCTGTTATGGCTACCTTTCATAGTTTAAGGCTATGTTTGGCTGGGATCAGGTTTGTGAGGGAAGGGCTAGAAAAGGCTGTTTCATTAGAGGAACCTGTGAAGGCTGCAAAAATAGTAAGCAAGTTAGGGACACCTGAGGGAAGTAGGCTGTGGGGGTTTTATAAAGATATTTCTTAAAACACCTCAAGTTAATGATGGTATTGTGGTTGTGTTTGGACTTGTGACAGAACGACTGGGGCTAGAACAAGGGCTGACTGATGAAGCCTATCAGAATTCAGGAAGTTTGTCCTTTATTGGGATATAGATGTGGAAAGTTAGTTTTGTTTCTGGATCCCGGAAGACCTGTTGTTGCTGTTAGACCAAAAAGTTACGTTCTGGGTCAGAGTCTGTCAAAGTCACCATCTTCCACCTAGGCTGAAATTTTTGTTAGGCTGTGTGTCTGGGATGAAAGAGGCAAATTTCTGAATACAGCTGCAATTAGTTCTGAGATAACCAGGTGTTGCTTTTCTGGCCTTACTACAGGAGTTTGTGTAATGACTGAAAACCTGGGTTAATGCACCGTTCCTGCAGGTGCCACAAGACATGCAGGAGTGCTGGGCACAGCAAGGGAAACGGAATGTAGTGAGATGGGCCATGTTTGGTTTTAGGTGAAGTTCATCTTTCAGGTCCACAAGGGGCTGAGAAGTTCCATGTACTCCTACGCATGTGGAGTGTGCTGCAGTGCTCCACTGAGCGCTGACACCTTTCCTTGGGCTATTATTTAAGTGCAGGTCACTGGGCCAGTGTTTAAGGTTACAATTAGAACAGAAGTGCCTGGAGTGTCAGTTTAATGGTGTTCCAGACCAATATGAGAGCTTTGCTGGGAGCAATTTTGGGGCAGAGTAAGCTGGCCCAGCTAGATTCCAGCCAAGGTTAAGGGCTTGTCATAATTTGAGCTGAAAAGCAACATTTACGTGTGGATCCTGCTAGGGTTGCTAGGCTTCAGCCCGAGTTAGTCGTAACATATTAAACCAAATGATTTAATCTGCAGGGTCTGAAGGGTCAAGTAGGGTTTGGGGGTAGTTTTAGTGACAGCATGACCTACTATTGTACAGGCCATGAGAACTAGTGTAACAGCTGCTGAAAATAATCAAATGGGGCCAAGGTTAGATACGGGGCAAACAGGGCCTAAGTTTAGGGCTAAGTGTTGCCCTTATGGTTATCATTTGGTACCGAGGGGCTGAAGAGCTTTGTGAAAGTCACTCCTGCAAACTGGTGCGTTGGTCCTTTCTCTAAGGGGGAGAGAGAGACTTCACAGGAAAAAGTCTAACAGACTGAGGAAGTAGGAGAAAAAGAGACACCAACACTTATCAAGACTTTGGGACCACGAGGGAACGGTTTAGAAGTCTATACACACGTACACATCTGTTTTCCCTGATCTTTAACCTTCCTCCCATCCTTCCTGCCTCCCTGTGAGGGTCCCTTCCTCCCAACTCCCACAGTCCTCTGCCTCTCCGTGTCACACAGACGTTAATTTCTTTTGGTTCCTCTGCGTCCTCCCCAGTCGCAGCACAGGGCAGAGGCAGCAGGAGAAGAGAAAAAGCAAGGGAAGCAGCTTTACCAATTTTTTGTTTTCATCCCGTGTCCAAACCAGTGACAAGAACCACAACC
>NW_010254609.1:0-29519 GCF_000690775.1 Eurypyga helias
GTAGTCTAGTCTCAACGTATTTTTTTATAAATATTTTACTTTATAGTTAATTATTTTAATTCTTATACAAATGTTCTTATTTTAAATTCTATTCTTTGCCCCTTAAACATTCACAGAGGCAAGTAGTTGAGATATTTTTTCCATCATGTTTAAATAAACATACCACTCTGTAGCTAAAGCAATCAGATTTTGAACAATATGAAAAATATTTTTCATGTAATGGCTATTCCATTCTGCCCTTAAATGGAAAAGAACCTTATGTCAAATATTTAGAGAAGTCTCAAATCACACCCAGAATAGCCATTAATATCCAATATTGTAACTGAATGCCTTAAATGCTGTTAGGTCAAGAGAGACTGCAATCTAATCAAATAAGGGTAACATTAAATAAGTCATAAATTGTTCCCATAATTGAAAAGGTAGAGGAACAGGAATAAAAGCTCTTGTTCTAATTTCTAATTCAATATTCCTCATGATATTTCTAATTTAATATGATGCCAGTGAAAGACTCAACTTGTAGCTCAGCTTCAGTTAGAAATTTTCTGTTCTTAAGATTGTAAGTGAACCAGGATGGCACTACACTATATTCTTACTTACCATGACCCCACAGTAATCTGCCGAGAGCTTTTCTAAGTAGGATACTAGAATTGGTCTGAGCTCCTTATCCTTCTGCTTAGAAGGCAATTCTCCTTCCTTGCATGTGGAGAAAAGGTAATCTTTCTGAATGGAATCAATTATTTCTTTGTTTCACCTCCATATTTACCTATCTTTCCAAGCACAAAAACGGAGACAAAATTTACATTTGGCTAGACAGGCCCATATTCTGTTTTGACTTTCACCTTAGGTAGCCTAATGGAGAGTGCACTGAGCATAAATCCAAGGTTCTGAGAAACATTACCTACTTAGATGCATATGACATCTGTTTAAAACAGTAGAAAAACAACTTGGTTAAGTCTTCAATCAGCACAAATAAAAAAAAAAATAGAGTACCTGATCATAAAGACCTGATTTTATTTTGCTTTTGTTCCAAACAGAATCAGGGTTATCAACAGCCTCTTACTGTGTACTTGAACAAAAGTCATTCCATGCTAGAACTCTCTTTTTATTAACATTTTTATTATGTCAGACTTGAACAAATGCAGCCAGTTCAATAGACAAGAAAAAATCACAAGTGTCCCAGATCCTTCTACATTTCAGTGTCTCAGAAGAATGCTACAGTTTATGCCAGTATAAAGAAAAAAGGAGAGCATAATGTATGCTACTATTTGAAACAAGTGAGAACTCTCTGGTGAAGACAAGTATCAGTGTAAGTTTCCAGAAGAACACTCACACTTGTAACAATGCCATATATATAGTTCCACAGGGAAAAAAAAAAAGGAGTCTATTTCTTGTCTTTAGAAAATGTTGTGTAATATTTTGCTCTCTCCTGACTCTCTCCTGCCTACCTTATTTTAGCACCTCTGCTTTAAACAGGGCAGACAAATATTGTGAGAACATTGATTTTTGAAAAGTTTAAAACTTTCATGTAAGTGTGTCAAGGAGAGAAGCCTGTAAATATGCAGTCAGATTCAGAGTGCTACAGCCATATTTCTTGTGTACTTACACTGTATAGGTATAGTATATCTTCTAAAAATCAAGCACTTTCTTAGATTGTCTTGACATTTGCCATATCTCATGAGGAATGAGGTACGAGTTTTCTTTGGAAAAACATCTCAGTGACAGAAATCCCTGTACATTGAGTGAAAACACCAAGTTCAATTCTTTCTGCGCACCAGGTTTTGATCTATGATTCTAATCATCCCCTGTCTGATATTAGTTGCTCAGAGTAATAGCAGATTAAGCAATGCACAGGTTGTTCCTTCGGCAACTAACGCTGACAATCAAAAATACATGCTTCATTAATATTTAGAATTTCATGCTCAGTCTACACAAAAGTAAAATGTGCTCTGTAAACACATGCAAAAAGTTGTCAAGCAACTATGAGGAGGGCTGAGTTAGCTCAAGGTGTCATGCAGATCTCTTTGAACCTGTGTTGTACCTACGTGCTGCAGAGGCCCCGTTACTTGCTGTTTATCCAGGTTTTGGTGGTAGATCCTTTTAGAAAGTTGCCAGGTCCAATATTTTGCTTTAAGCTTGGCTTGGGTTTTCTTTGCTTTAGAAGTACTGACAAGGAAAGTGGCAATAATTAAACTGAACACCGATTCCAGCAACCTGACTGTAATAATACATGCCTTTTCCTAGATGTTGGACATGAAGCAGGAGGCTAAGTGATTTGCTTGCTTGCACCTTCCCTTGACTAAAGGGTCACAATACTGAAACACAGCGCAGAGCTTTCCTTTTACAACTACTACCAGAATTTTACACAGATGCATAAGGTACTGAAAACATTTTTTAATTAACATGAAGATTCAAGGTTCAAGCAACTCCCACTGCTGGGCTTCATCATTAAACACAGTAACAAAAAGCTGTCCCAGGCTGGTGCAGCAGCAACCTTGTGCTCCTCTCCCACACAGATAAGTGCAAGCTGTGGGGCAGAAGCAAACTGCTTTCTCCTCACATTTGTTGGTAACTTGGTGGTCTTAGTTACCTTGAGTTCTCTCTGGGGTCAGGGAGGGATAAACACCGTCTTTTCCTCAGCATGGCTGTGACTTATTTGCTCACCCCACAGGGAAGTACAGCGATACACTAAGCTCCCTCAACTTTATAAAGCATATGGGGGAGAAAGCCTCATTTCAGCAGCAGTGGTGCTTGGCAGGGATGAGTAACTCCTAAGCAAGTGTCACAACACTTCCAGGAGAGGCACATCCAGCATGAACTGCAGCTCCCGCCAAAATCAATGATTTGAAGCAATGGCTGCCATCCTGTCCTGAGACTTGTATAAATGGGCAATATGCCCTTCTGCTCTATTGATCCGCATGAAGTTGAGGACAGACACGGCTGTGCAGTTGGATAGACCACAAGGCAGAGCGAAGGCTTCATAGGCATAAATCAATTTGTTATATTAAAAAAAAAAAAAAAGATAAAATCCCACATTACAAGCTCTAAACCAAACTTTAAGTAATTAAGATTAGAATGAAGACCACTTTACACCTGCAGGCTGGGGTTTCTGGCATGTTCTGCAGTGTTTGCTACTGGTCATTTGTGGGAGTGAAAGCACCTTAGTAGCCCAGATCTAGTCCATCAATTCCCATCTTCATAAAGGAGTGCAACTGTCAGTACAGTTTAAGCTGACAGTTTTTCAATCAAACCAGAATGACAGTAGGCAATATTTCAGAACAGAAGGAAAACAAATATCCCCTCAATCAATATTTAGATAAATACATACATTTTTTAAAAGAGTTTAAGATGGACACAACAGCAGAAAATGTGTTCCTGCAAGAGGGCCAGGGTCTTGATTATATGTCTCCTCCAAGAAATTACACTTCTTATAGAAGATTTTCCCTTTTCTTCCCTTTATTCTACTACGGCATTATTCTAGCACCTAGATATTCCTCTGTGCTCTCCTGTCCAATTAGAGAAAAGGTCAATCCAAAATAAGTATAAGTTTATAAGGGCTGACAAGAAGACGGTAGGGGATGGCATGAATGCAGTCATATTAATTCTGGGTAATGCTTTTCCACACATTAGCAATTCAGCTCTTGTGCTCAGAATGAGAATTAAAAAAAAAACAACTCTGAATTTATGGCAGTAAAAAATAAAACAGTGCATCCAATGGCAAAGAAGGAAAGTATAAATGTAGTGTACTGCAACAGCAGTTTAATATGACCAAAAGTAACAATACATGAGGAAAACAGTTGTTAGCATCACCAATGATACATTGCAGCTATGACCCTGGAGGAAGGCATGATGTTCACTGCAGATTCCTAAAATCAGCATTGATTCCTTCACTGATCTGCTTTTGTTCCCCAGCTCTGGTGCTGCCAGGCACCCCTTACACATGCATTCTGCCTCATTTAGGTTCACTTCAGCATCTCTTTTTTCCTTAGGGGGCTGTCATTGTTAGTATTGCAGGTCCAGTCCCTTTCAGTTTTTGGTCTGCTTATAACCAGTGAAGTAAAACACACGCAAGACAATCATCAGAGCTGCTCCCATAATTATTGCTTTTTGGTTTTTTGACAAGTTGTTGAAAGCAACATGGGAAAGAAATGCTTTTCCTCATAATTTGTAACTGCATGAATGTTTTGATCTTGTCAGGAGCTTCTTTTATTTCAACAAAATAGGCAGCTACTGTGAGCTTATCTGGGGTCCAGTTACTTCAAGAAGAGGAGAGGAAGGCACAAGCCCTCCCCACTGTATTCTTCTTAATAACTGATAAGTCATGGTCTCTTTATTCCTACAGATTGTGTCTGCGTCTTGAGATATCACTGACAGAGTAAACAATAAAAAAATATATGTCTTAGCACAGGATCATATTCCCAGCATTGACCAGAGTGGATGGGAAATATTATGAGAATATTTTCATTACATATCTTGAGCCAGTGAGTTCCATCACTAAGTATATTATATGGAAAAGTACTCCTTTTAATGTATTGTTGTAGTTTAACTCCTGCCGGCAACTAAGCACCACACAGTCACTCATTCACTCTCCCCTAGTGGGATGGGGAAGAGAACCAGAGGGGTAAAAGAGAAAACTCCTGCACTGAGATAAAGACAGTAAAGTGGAAGTCACACATGCAAGCAAAGCAAACCAAGGATTTCATTCAATACTTCCCATCAACAGGCAGGTGTTCAGCCATCTCCAGGAAAGCACGGCTCCATCATGTGTAACCATTACTTAAGAAGATAAACACCATAACTCCAAACTTCCCCCCATTTCTTCTTCTTCTCCCAGCTTTATATGCTGAGCATGATGTCATATAGTATGAAATATCCCCTTGGTCCGTTGGGGTCAGCTGTCCTGGCTGTGTCCCCTCCCAACTCCTTGTGCACCCCCAGCCTACTTGCTGGTAGGGTGGTGTGACAAGCAGAAAAGGCCTTGATTCTGTGTGAGCACTGCTCAGCAATAATGAAAACATCTCTCTGTTATCAACACTGTTTACAGCACAAAACCAAAACATAACCCCATACTAGTTATATGAAGAAAATTAACTCTATCCCTGCCAAAACTAGCACATGCATTTAAATTACTGCCTTGCAATGTCTGTTTTCCCTCTGCTTATTTCTAAGGAAAAAATGAAGATTTTTGCCTCTGTAGCTTCTCTATACATCTCATGACAATGAAATTCTATTATTCACCATTCAGTTGTCTATTTTCTGAGCTTTATTTAGCTATCCTCCCAACCCCCTCTCGTATTTCTCTTCACTTATCTCTGTCTTTTCAAGTTCTATTGTAACCAATTTGAGGGTAGAACTGCACATAACAGGCATGCCATCAACTAAGTAGTGGCTTAATGTATTTGATTTGTTGCCTCTTCTTTTCCTAATAACTGATATAATTCTCTTTTCTTGTTTGACCAGCACTGAACGTCAAGCTGATCTTCCCACTGAGCTTTTCGTCACGACTCCAAGGTTTCTTTCCTAAGTATTGAAAGCAAATGTTGCCATTCTCATTTGTTATGTACCAGAGGGGTGGTTTCATTCCATGTGTGAAACTTAGTAACTTTGAATTTTACACGCTATCTTATCATATAATTAGTTAGTAATATGAGATTCTTTCACAGCTTCTTATGGTACCAAGGGCCTGTTCTGAAGGCAGCAGAACTAGAGGGATTAAATCTCGAAAGCACTTTTTGAGCACCCTTGACTCATCATCACAGTTATTATCTGAATGTTGATGAGGGAAGGACAATGCAGCTGGGCTTAGCTTTACTCATATATTACAGCAGGGGTGTTCACACTATGACTGAATGCGTATGCAGTATTTGAACAAACATAGCGTCATTTCACTCAGAAAGATGAAATACAGTTTAGCATAAGTTGCTTAAGAGTCTTATAGAGTACTGTAAGTAAAAGAAGTAGCAGGATTCTGAGAATCCTGTTCTGTTTATACATGTAATGGGAAGGAAATACTTTATAATGATTCCACTAGTAACTCTGGAAGGTGGAGAATCTTCACAAATTATATAGCAGAAATCTATTAGCTAGAGCAATCTGCTAATTGATTAGGTACCATATATTGCTATTTGTTTACTTGGCTTGTACATACACTAGTCATTACTCTGGCTGTGCCTATAGCACATACATATTTGGTTGATAGCTTATTTAAACTGCAAACACCTTGATTTTTTTTTCTTTGTTACATCCCTTATTTATTCAAATGTGTCAATAAATTCAGCATTTAATTTCCGGGCAAAGATAACAGCCTAAAGCTGTCTACTTCCACGACATCAGTCTCATCCCAATTGCTGAACCTTAGAATGGTCTTACAGCAGGCAATTGTAAAGCAACCCAGGGAAACATTTATCTGGAAATACTGTTGCTAGTCTAAAGGAATGTCACATTTTATTCTGTTTATGAGAAAAGTAGCTTGCAGTTACAGATGACACCATCAGAAAACTGAAAAAAAAACCCACAACATTTTGCATTCCACTTCTATAAAGGACACATCTAAATGAAATTTAGGTAGAACTAAATATGCAAGTCAGAGAGGCATTAAACACAGAGTGGACACAACCATTTCACACCACAGACTCACTCTGCCTACACTACTGTATTGAGTTTCATGACTTTCAAGAACTTCACCTAGTAGGCACTGACAACTCTGTGTGGGGTACAAAGCAGAGCTGGACACAACCACTCGTAGTGAAATTCAGGCCTGACAGGGGACTTTTGTGACATCTGCCTTCCTTGTAACAGCTCATTTCTTGTAATCACAAGTCCCATTAAGCCTGGAGGCAGGTAACCCTTACCTCCATCTTGGTATGAGCAGACCAGGGGATTCTGTATATCTGTTTGCTTTGTGGGTTACTTTCACAATCATAACACAAAGCATCAGTAATTTTTTACTAATTAGCCTCTACCTTGTTTTCCAGGTTTGGAGAAGTTCAGTTCTAGCTGCAGATGCATTTTAAGAATATTTGTTTTATTAATTTATTCAATGAGATAACAGTTTTCTTGTTTTAAATCACTCATCTTCATTGTTTCTATAAACTACTTCTCTTCCATTTTTATATTTTTCTGGGCTCATCAATGACTTTTTGCCACTCTTTTCAAAGACTAGGGGTTTAAGCATAGAAAGGACCATTAAATCATGCGATTTCAGCTCTTGGAGAGAAAGGACTACAGGATACCACTCAGTCACCCCAGCTGAACTAAGCCAACAGCATTAGCACGAAAGAATCCCAGCAAAGTGGTTTTACCTTTGATTTTAGGACATCACGGTATTAAAACACTGCTGCTTCCCTTAGCAGTTTGTTCCACAGGGAACTATATTTCCTAATGGTGAAAATGCAAGCCTTGTTTTCATTTAAATTGTCTTATTTTGTTATCAGTGATTTTATATTCGTGTTCAGCCATTGACTGAAATGATATAATACTAAGGAACCCTACTAGTTGAGCTTCTATGCAGGTATGATTCCCCACAGACATCTCATTTTCCAGTTCTATTCAACAAGGTAGTTTTTATCCCTCTAAAAATGCTCTTTATTGATACATCATAATGTGGTGGGTTTTTTTTTTTGTAGTCAAGGTGTTATAAGTGACTAATAAAACACTTAAGTACATTCATTCTTTTAGTTTTAGGAATTCCACTTCTTATAATATGAATGAATACTATGATGTTTCTTTCATAAAGCTTCTTTTCAATAGTATTGAGTTGCTTGATCCTAATTACATTTTTATCCTTCCATTTGCAGCCTGGTTTCCTATGGAAATGAGGCATTGACAAGGCATTTGCTTGCTTGTTGATCAGTCTCACCTAAGACATCATGAGCTGACTGGCAATTTCAAACATATCTGTCAGGGTGCTGGATATTTCAGGAATTTCATGTTTGTGCTTTTAAAAAATGGTACAATAAAATAAAAAGGACATTTTAATGCACCCATGAGTCCTACTTTTGTTAGACATCAGATTTTGTAGGTCCTTGTCTTGGCTTTCAAGTCTTCATTGTCTGCTACTCATTGAATTTGCTGTTTGTTCATTGCATCCAGTTTCAGCTATTCCTTTTTGCCTAGGATTCCTGTCTGGCTAACTTACCAATACCTAACTGAGTAAACAACATGAAGCCATGTTTAATTCCTAACTAGAGGGTTCTTCTATAATTCTAGAATACCTCTGATAATCTCATATTTATTTTAAATTAGTATCTTTTAACCAAAGAGTCTTTGTTTGAACACAGGTTGGAAGGGATCTCCAAACCTCATTTGCCCAATGCAGTCCTTGTTAGAACAGGTTGTTTAGGCCCTTGTTCAGTTTTGCATATGTCCAAGGACAGACATCCCACAGACTGTCTGGAGAGTCTTTTCCAATGTTTGACCATTCTCACAGTAATAATTTTTCCTTACACTGCATTGGAATTCCCTGTACTGAACCTCCTACCCTTAACTTTGCACCTCTGAGAAGTCTGGCTCACCCTTTTCTACAACCTCCCAATAAATTGCTTTTTAAGGCTAAATAAAACCATTTCTTTCTGCCTCTCTTTGCACATCATCATCTCCAGCCCTCAAAACATCTTGGTGGCCCTTCACCAGGCTCATTTTACTATGTCTATGTCTTTCATGTATCAGAGAACCCAAAACCAGACACAGCACTCCAGGTTTCACAAGCACTGAACAGAGCAGAGAGATGACTGTCAGACCTGCTGGCTGCAATCTTGCTAATAACATATCAAAGCATCAAAGATGCTTTTCATCTTAGATTCACGGACACGCTGTTGGTAGATGGTGACTTTAGCAGGAACCAAGTCTCTCAGGTCTAAAAAGAGCATCTATTAAATGTTGTAAGACTTCTGGGCAAAGCTATCTGGAGTCTCTGATCTTAAATATTTCTTCTATTATTGCTCTTTTATAAGATTTTTAATCAATGGACCAGAGAGCATTTTGTCATTCTGATACGTAAGTATGCCTCGACCCCCCTACCCTCCACCCCTCTTCTTTTTTTTTAATATGGAAATTAAAAGTTATTAAATACTACTGGGTTTTATCACCATTTACTGGTTTAAATCTTAGGCTAACCTAGAGTAGTACTTCTTTTATTTCAGATATACTTTAACTTTAATAAAGTTTATACTTTCACATTTCTATTGCCTTCACAACAGTAATTTACAGGAAGTTGTGTCTGCTACGTTTAGATTCCTGTATTTATTTATTTGTTACATTTATATCTCACCACATACACCAATTACTAATGACCAGTCTTTTTTATACTTGTCAGATACTGTAATAATTATTGCCATTTCTACTTTAGCAAAGTGGGAAACCTGGGTGTCTTGAGCACCAAAGTCATCATACTGTGAACTGCAATAGAAAAAAACATCATTTTAAGTAAGTCCCCATTTTAATTTGTATTTTTCTACCTTTATTATCACATGACAGTCTTACAAAACTATCTTGACTATTGATTTTCATAAGATACTCCTAAACCTTTTAGCAGTCTCTTGTGTGCTGGACTTCTCAGCCAATTTCTTTATTTCCTTCTTGAAGGCTTATTTTTTACGGTTACTGAGTGGATTGAATTTTTGACTCAATTCTCTCTTCCTTTGGCTGCCTTTTATCTGTGTGAATGCCATGTAGTCAAGAAGTAAAAAAACCACAGGAAACAAGAATATAAAGCAAGAAAAAATTATAGAGGGAGCATCAGGCAGACTGACTAGCTAGCAGCTTCAGGAAAAGAAGATAACCTGTCAACCTCTTCATCATTGTGATAATCATGAGTTCACACAGATAACCTTCCTTGCAGTAGAGTTTGAAACAAGCCAAACCAAAGGAGAAATTACTACAGCAATTACAGGAATATGGACAGTAAGAGGACTTCTAGGGCACTTTCTCTCTCCACTTTTCACTCCACTACAAAATAAATATTATAGCAATTGCAGAATGAGATAGGGCTTGAAAGGGAAGATATTGAACAGGACAGTTAGAAAACAAAGCCACAGCTGCAATGTGATAGGCACATTGTGTTCTTTTACCATATCACAAAAGAGGATAAAACCTTACCAATGACCAACACAGGGTAAGTGATATCACTCTTGTTTTGCCAACCACCTTTTCACCAGTACTTATCTCTCCTGTCCTGATAATCCTCAGGTTGTGTTAGGAGCTGTGCTTGTCTGGAATATATCTTAGCCACCGAAGCTAATCTACGGCCATTCCTCCAGGCAAGTCAGAGGACTGAGATCTCTTGACTGCAACTTTTACCTGGCTGGTACTGGTAATTCTAATTGATGAGTTTAATTGAGTCAGTTAATGGCAAATTGCCCCCCTCACAGGGTTGCAACCTTTAATGGCAGAGAGTTATGAAATCTCCCAACTCTAACAATCTCCCCAGAGATGGAGGAACTAAAGGCACAGAGGGAAATGAAGAAAAGCAGTCCATAAGGGTTCTAAAAAGAAGCAAGGATAACCTGTGAAGGAATTTAAAAATCTATGACACAATTAGTTGTGTTAAAAATAGCAAGAGCGAAAAAGTGTAGGATGTTGCAGATAATGGGGACAGTTCTCTGTTGCAAGCTGCTTTAGTCATCAGTGTTAGCAGACCACATCAAAAAAAGGGGAAAAAGTGTCAGACAAAACATTTCAAGTCACAAAGAACTGAAAATCTCAATCTCTACTAGCAGACGGCAAGCTACCTACATATGTTAAATTACAAGAAGGGCAGGAATAGAACAAGAGGCTAGAATAGGCTATTGAAAATTTAATATAACTCAAAGCACCACTCTCTATTAAAATAACATCCAACATGTAGACACAGAAATGGAAAAAGACAGTTCTAGCAAAATTAAAAAGTGAGCTCATGAATGGCTGGGGAAAAAAAAAAAAGAAACCTTTTGCAAGTCTTGATATCCTAAGGGTGCTCTGCAACGAAAGATGGGGAAAGATGCATAACTGTACTTCACACTAGTCAAAAGATACATCAGCAGACACAGTTCTTGTATTTCAAAAGAGAGCACTTTACAGTTCAGGGCTAAGGGAAGAGCTTCCTGCTCATGGCTTGTTACAGCATCATGGTTTGTAGCACTGCAAGGTGGCATGTGGGCTGTGAGAGGTTCAGCATGAAAGTTGCCAACATGAGCATGCTCAGTCCATCTATACTGAATGTCCCCAGAGCAATCGTAAAACGGTGGGGTTACCTGGGGCACCCTGCTTGTCCTGACGTGCTTTGAAGCTCACGCCTAAGACAGGCAGGAATGTAATTTCCTGTACACAAGACAGATCATTAACTTTTGACTTGAGCATTGGTTGGATGTATGCTTAACCCATAGCACAGAAACAGATACAGAAGCATTTAACGTGTTCTCAACCACCATCTACAGAACCTAGAGAGTGCTAAGGTCTCAGAATTGTCCTAGAACATGAGAATGCTGCAGTCAGGTAACAGCATACGACTGAGATGTCCTGACAACAAAATGGCCTGTCACTGCCTGCGGAACCTGTGGGGTGCCAATCAGACAATGATCCCACCACATTCACATTCAAGATCTCACAGCATTTCTCTCATTTTAGACAGAGCCATATCCCCATCTCCTTGTCTCTCTTTTTGGTAATTAATATCTTGGAAGACATAAACCTCAATTTAAGTTCTTTTTTACACAAATTATGCTTGTCATATTCCCTCTTTTCTACATCTGCTAGCTGCAAGATGTCTTTCCTGACTTAACATGAAGTTTGGAGCTAGAAAATTCTGGTGGCAGAAAGTACCAGGAGTAAGACTTCCAGCATACTCTTGCAAGGTAAGAAAGCCCTGAAGAAAGTGCAGCCACAAAATATATTTTCTTTCTACTCTTTGCTACTTTTCAGTTTTTAGAAAATAAAAGCATATTTAATGAATACCTGTAACTAAAGCTTTCAAAATTCTGTAGCCAGCTGGATGAGTATAATTATCTGTATTTAGGACAGAAGTATACCTAACTGCTGTGAGAAAAATAGAACACGTGAGCTCAGCACAAGTTTAAATCCTAACTATTTTTATTTAAAATTATTTTTTTGTAAAAATAGCTTCCAATTTCTTGAAATACAAAAATCTAAGAGATAGAGTAACCCTGTTCTGAAATGAAGAGCAGACAGCAGTAACTGCCTGAACTGCAGGGAAGGCAGGAGTCTATTATACAGTGAAGTTATCCTGAATAACACTGATCCCATGATTGGTGGTCATTATGCTCTCTCTTGCAAAATGTATTTTTATGACTTCAAATCTTTCCTTCTTATGAGAATTTCAGACTTGCCTACAAGACCTTTGGCTTAGACAGAGGAGACTGGCAAAACCTCTGAAACTTCCTGAAAATATACTTAGCACATATTTGTAGAAGTTGCTGTGCACAATATTAAGCATTATATAGAAACAGATATTTTCAGGAATCTGCCATCTTAAACTCTATTTCTTTTCCAAGTTGGTTTCAGTGAAGTGTGATGTTAACCTCTTTTTAGTTTGGCTGGCTGCTGTCAGGGAATGAACTCTTTAAATCTGATTGGTCCAGGACATTAGAGAATGGTAGGCAGATGTGACCAATAGTACTGGGGTGGATTTGGAGTACACCTTACTGCAGCAGCCTAAAGTCAGATTAGCTCAAAATGACCTCCGAAAATGACTCTACCTTGAACAACCTGTATTCAGAGAACTAGAGGCAGAGAGCAGAAACACTGTGTATACCAACAGCCCTTTACAAGCATCTGGCAAGAATTCACAGTGTACAATTACCAAGTAATGTTCTCTTTTTATTAATTAATGGTGGTGTTAATGAAGTGCGGGTTTGGTTAAAAAGCCCATGATTATGCAGCCTGTGCAGACAGAGAAGGAGGATAAATAACAAATATATTGGACAATGTCTTTTAACAATAATTTTTGAAACAACCAATGAATTGGTTAAAATATAAAAGTTATCCAAGAGTAACCATCCGCCAAAGAGTGAAGAAACTTCAAAACAGTAGGAGCTATCACAAAAGGGTATGTGTAATAAGGTGATGATAGACAAGCACTGAACAAAACAGTTGAGCAAATGTGTTAGCTTAACTTACAGCTTGACTACTGGCTTGCTGTTGATGTGCTGCTTGGGGTTTCTATGTGGACTTTTCAATAAATGCAGCAAAAAGAGGGTGCTACTGGAAAAATAAAGCAAAAACAGAAGGTAGCACTTCTAGTAGAACAATTAGAGGCAATAATAGGAATCTGATTTTTTTTTTTTGCCCAAGGCTACTGAAATAACTGTTGGCAGTCCTCTTACAAGTATTAACCACACCTACGGTCCTGGTGCCATTGACATGTTGTAGCATGAGCTTTTGTTCTACACTCTAGTGTAGAACAATAGGGTGTCTATTTCTGTATGAGACGAAGCACTCCTAGTTCACACACCTTTCAAAAAATAAGGCCAAATATCCTCAGCCATCCTCATCCTCAAACATCTTCCCCAACCTCCCTGGCCCCGCCCCCTGCCCATCTAATCTTCCTTCCTATGCCCTTTAAGAAAAGTAGTTTATTTGTGCCTTCAACTCCAATCAACCTGCCCAGAGTGAACAGAGGACTCTTGAGACAGGGATATGGGATGGCTAGTATCACACCAGAAAGACAGGGGGATCGAAAGGTTTTCCCTGTAGCATATAAGTTGGAGGATAGACATGTGTTTAAAGATCAAGCATACTTTTCTGTTGTTAAGTTTAAAAATGTTCTCCTGAGCAAGCTCTATTGGCCTCTGTAAAGAAGAGGTTGCTGATAAGAAAGGAGTCTGAAAGCCTCCCCGCACTGACACTAGGCCAGGATCTATTTGCTCCATTAAGAGACTAAAAGAGAAAATGCTTAATCTGGTCTAGGCTGACACTTATCAGGTGGAATACTGTCAACATGCATAAAGACAGACCTGCCCTTTTTACTACAACCAGTTCTGGCTAGGCACAAAAACCAGAGAATAGCTACATTTATTTTTTAGACTAAATTAATACAGGAGCCCTATTTGGCCGATGATTATTTGGAAATTCTGTTTGGAATTTCATGATTGAGCAAACCAGGGTATGTTTTGGTTACTCATATATCTATTACTTAGTGGAAAACAGTTTTCAGAGCACTTTCAACCTGGAAGGTTGAAAAAAATGGAGAGGTTTTGAAATCAAGTATAGACTGGACCTGTAATCCAAAAAAAATTCCAAGAGCCATTGCTTCTGTCATCCACTTCTCAGCTACATCACCCCTACTGCCAGTTTTGGGGAATATATGCAAGTACTATCAGTGTGAGAAAGAAGTGTGCCTTAAAAGAAAAACATAAGGATCAGCACAAGTGGTTTTATATTGTTTCGCAACTCTTATGCTTACTGGCTTAGGAGATGGGAAATGCTTTGTATGTCTTTGATACAAAAGAAATTCTGCTTCTGAATACGGAATCTTGAGACAGTCCTGCCCTTTGCAGCAATAATTTTCATGCGGGACCATTTTTGGCAACCACAGCACCTGCAGTTTCTCAGTTGATGCAGCATAAACCCCAGCCTGGTAACTTTCTTTTAATGTTATCTCTGAAACCCATGCCACTACCTCCTAATTAAAAATAGGGAGTTGATGACAGAAGAATGACAAAGGAGAAAAAAGGTAGAAAGTATAAGAAGATAACAGAGAAAGTAAATAAAAATAAAAATAGTTGTAATTTTCCCCTTCCCTTTTTAGAACATTTTGTCTCTCTTCAAGTTTTGTTTAATGATATGGAAATGTTTCTGTCTCTCTTCAATTTCAACATTATTATTTGAATCATAAAAACAGAATGCACTTCTCCATCATTATATGGAAATATTAGCCACCCCGTAGTTAATGTTGCAGTGAGCTCCCATTATAAAGCTCTATTCAGCAGTCTTATGAATTTGGCAAGGAAAATTGGTCTGGCATGAAAATGACTATGCATACTCTAAAGGCTCAGGAAAGTATCTCCAAAAATTCTGCAGAAGAACTATCAAATGGCTTTTCAGTAAGTGACTCACTCTTACTGGAAAGAAGACAGACTTGTAAGAAACTCCCTGTAAGCTATGCATGATGTTGCAGCAGGCCATGACACCAGATACAGAACTTCTTAAAGGAATTGCCTCAAAAAGTTCTAATTAAAGTCAATTTTAGGTTGAAGATACTGATACTCTCCTACTTGGTAATGTGGTTTGCAGTGCATGGACATGAAATCCACATGCTCAAACCTCTCTAACACATGTAATGGATACAGAAAAAAGAAAGTCAAACATAGGACACGAGAGAATTACAGTAGATCTGTACAACACAGGGGAAGCTATGTGAGTATTATCAATTTGAGAGGTAATTTAAAGTATAATTCCAACTATAAGGTATCTACATTTCTCAGCCATTAGGTGCACAGGTAGATAGATCTTCATTGCAGCCATCTGTTATTGATCACTGATCTCATATCCCCATTCCTCCCATGAGGGGAAACAGGTCAAATTACAAGAGTAAATTTGATGAAGTGTCTGTTGAATGAATTGTCATCTCAAACTATTTTGTTGCTCATATGTCATAAATTTACATGTAAGTCTACTTTTTCAGGTTTTTCTTAGTATTTGAAAGGTATGGCTATAATATATGGCTGTCACCGGGCTTGTGCCAATGCTACAAAAATCAAGCTGTTTAGTATAACCACACACCACTCAGCCCACTCTCCTTACAAGCTTGCAAGAGATGAGTTTAAATCTTACGCAGAAATCAAACAGATCCAGGCTTTAAACCACTTAGAAACACAGAGAAGTGAGCCCCAAATCATAGAAAACCTAATCAACAACAGCCTAATTTGCCTCTGAAAATTAATGCGGGATCAATTGGTTGAAGTACCCCAGTCTGCAGTTCAACTTGGAGAGCAGATAGAGCATTCTCCACCACTTCCACCTCTGCTTGCTCTCAGACCTGGCACCATGCAAAGCCCACAACAACACACCTTGACGTGGCAGAAGTGCAGGTGGCCAGGTCTGCAGTGAAAAAGACAGGGGCCACTCCTCTGTTTGAAGTCCTGAGGATGAAAGATGTGTGTCCCCACCTGTTCTCACATCATCCAGATTGTTTCCTACCTGCTTTCCAAAAAACATTCATTTCCTTAACAGCCCACACCACAATAAGTTCTGCAAAGTCTTCTGGGTGTTTCCTCCACCCTAATTATCTTTTTCTCTACTGGATTATATCCCAGCAATTTAACTCATCCAAGCTCATCAAGGCACTAGGTACTTGGTTCCAATGACCATAATTTCAATGACATGTTACTATTCTTTATATTTCAAAAAGCACTGTGAATAAATTGGTCTTTAGAGGGTACTGACTTCTGAAGTACTAGAACATGCATTTGTTCAAATGGATGACCCTGTTTCTAAAGATGACCACCTAATTTTTCTAACCAATATCAATTTATCTTTGTTTACATAAATATTTCCTAAATACTAATAATTTTCTTTACAGATTCAGAGAACAAAATCTATTCTTTCCAAACAAAGATGATAAATAGATTATACTCATCTTGTAGGGACAAGGAAAAAGCTTTGTTCTGTGATTACACAATGACTGGAATACAATCCCAGATCCCAATAATTCTCACAAAATAATGCAGAAATAGCTTCTTCTGCATTTAATGAATGTAAAAGTTGAATTTCCTGTGTTTCCTACCGAATGCTCTTTCCTTGCATTATAGGATCTGCTATCTCTGCCCGGAGTACTCTGGTTGCTCAGGGTGGTAGCAGCTCCAGGACTGCTCAGAAGCGTGCCGCTGGACTGTGGAGTGGCCTTGCGTTGCTTGATGGTGCACCAGAGATGGGCAGCAACTTGATAGGACTTTTCCAGTGTAAACCTGAATCCCACTTGAGTCTTACTTCAGACAGGTAGTTTCTTGCCCCAGATTAATAATCTGGGGAAAAAAAAAAAAAAAAGTTTTTTGTACACCCCAAAAACTGATAGAAACATAGAGAAAATATGTGTTGGAATGGCCCTCTTGTTATCACCCTTTAAATTCTGTATCAACTGAAATATTTTATTCACCTTAAGACCTATTTCCTGTAACTTCAGAATATCAATTGCATTTTCTTTCTATGCTCTAATTGTTTCAAACCTTCTCAAGGAGCTACCAAAAGAAAAGCATATGCATGCAAACAATGAAGATCACAAAAGACCAAAGATCTCTAAGAATTAATTTTGTTCAAGACACAAGATTAATATGATTATTACCTAACAAAGGCATAAAATATTCAGAAGTTATTGTGACTCGAACCAGCAATTATCTCCGCATTATCTGAAGCAATGAGAGAATGTGCTTAAAATACTAAGTGCTTAGCACTCTGTGTAAAGGATTATCCCACTTAGAGAGAAATACAATGTTAATTATGCAAACAGAAATATGTCTAGTGTTTTAAAGTATATACTCCTAATGTATCATGGGTAAAAATATTATTCTGCTATGCATAAAGTCTTCTTTTCTCAGTTTTATTAATTTGTCCATGGTTTATTAAATAACCAAACAAAAAATACACTGATCAGATAAACACGATGGACCCTTTTCTGTATTTTACAGATTTTAAGTAATGTTACCCTCAGATTATTTTTATTACCTACAGGCACAACAACAAGCATCACAGAATTTTATTTTAGGACAAGGCTAATGGCTTTAAGATGAGAGTAGTTTTAGATTAGATATAAGGACCATTGTGAGGGTGGCGAGCCACTGGAACAGCTTGTCCAGAGAAGTTGTGGATAGCCCAACCCTGGAAGTGTTCAAGGCCAGGCTGGATGAGGCTTTGAGCAACCTGGTCTAGTGGAAGGTGTCCCTGCCCATGGCAGGGGCGTTGTAACTAGATGATCTTTAAGGTCCCTTCCAGCTCAAACCATTCTATGATTCTATGAAGCAGCTAGATCATATCACATACAGGGTACAATCAACATATATATTCAGGCACTCACACAGCAAAGACTGGATTAAAATTTTAAACCAAGATACCACTTTTTTGATGCTCTTTTAAAGAGCAAAGTATTCATTTTAGGTTTATGCTGGAAAAAAATAATACCAATAAAGATAAATTGCTCCTCTTGCTTCTCAGTTACAAAAGTGAATGGAAAGGTAGATACCAAACAATTACACCTGAAAATTCCTTCGATCAAGGAAGACACTGTGACCGAAAGATTAGATTATCTATTTAATACTGGATTAATAACTTTATCCCCAATGAATAGCTGTTGGAGTTTTCATATACTGTAAAATGTCAGATACTTTACACATCCTGTGCACAGTGACCTCTATGAATCTCTTTTACTGTACACAATCACTTTGCATCACACATGTGACTTGTCTGAGGCGATTTCATGGATTTTATACAAAAATAATGCACTTGGAGAGCTGGATTATGGCTCTATTATCAGAGTGCTAAAACAGGGAGCAGAGAGGTGAATTGCCTCAGAGGCATTTGCTGGAGACATGTTTCCTAAAGAGAACAGAGGTTGGAAGGATATTTTTGTGGGTCCTGCAAAAAACAGACAAATCTGCTCACAAGAAAGGGCATTGAAACAGCACATTTCCTTTCTGTGTGCAGAATGGTTGCTTCAGGCTATGCCAGCCTCTCTCCTTGAAACAACAGGAGGTGGCTTCCTCCGGTGAAAAGAAACTCACCTAGCAGAAGCAGAGACGCATTGACAAAGGCTTTACCTTGCTTGTGGTATGACAAAGGAATGGAAAAAGAATGAAATAAAACCCTCAAAAATGTTTCTATTTGTATTGTGTTCATGCTTGGGCCATGCTTCTATCAGGCAACAGGAAAAAGATGTAAAAATAGGAAAATTACAAGAGAAGGCTAAATAAATAAAAGAATATAAAGGAGAGATTCTTCAGTCCTAATACCCTGAGGTATCTCTCTCTTAAAAGGCATTGGTGGCCCTGCTCCACTGGTGATTAGGAGTTCAGTTCTCAGTAGGTTTTGTGATTCGGTTGGTGGTTGGTTTTTTTGGGTTTTTTTTGGGAAGAGTTGTGTGTTTGGTTTTGGTTGGTATGTTTTTTGGGGGTTTTTGTTTGTTCGTTGATTTTTTTCTGAGAGGACAGATTACATAGCTGTTTTGCTCTTTCTCTCTGCATGTGTAGATAGGCCTAAAGTGATCACCCAGGGTGCATTTTTTGTTCCCCCTCTCCAGATGGTGATTATTTAATATATGTCTGTTTCACTGAAGTCACCTGATTTGGATTAGCACTACAGAGATACACAGCTGTATGAAACAGCAACCCTGCTATCAGCCTCACAAAAAGCTGATAATCGCTGATAAGGACACACAGCACATTATTCCTTTAATGATAAGGGCATGGATCTGCCTGGTGCAGGAGGTTTATATCTGCGTTGTCATAGCATCTGAACACCTCATTTTGATTACAGGAATGGAAGGGAGCACCTAGACCATAAATTATGTTTATTTCATGTGGCACCAGGAATACTTGCAAAACACGACAAAACATTGCAGTGTATCTAGATGTGTAGGTGAGAAAGTGGGGTTACAAAGAGGCATAGAAAGAGAAAAAGTGCTTGAGGACATTGCCAGGGCCACACAACAGCAAGAAATTTGTTAAATAAAAATCTTAGTTGCTGTGTACTGGAAATAGTTTCTTTCTCATATTAAAAAGGAAGGCAATAATAAAAATGTAACATACCAATCTGACATGGGGTAATTAAAGTGGCAATTAGTTTAGCTTAATTTTGAGCTAAATCAAGTATCTGAAAGTTTTTTATACCACAAAGATACCTGTAGATTTTCTGTGTTTTCTCTGAACATCTCTCCAGATTAGAATGATCCCAGCTATGGTTGGGTTCAGGTCAGCTACACTCTTCCAAATTATTCTTGGGTGTGATTCAGACATTGGCTCAAACCTTAGACAATTTCCAGTAGGCAATTTGGAAGTGGCCACCCTGTTTTCACGGAACTGCTGCTAAGGTGGGAAGGGACTTCTGGAGATCATTCAGTCCGATCACCTCGCTCAGAGCAGGGTCAGCTGAAGCAGGTTGCTCAGGGCAGTGTCCAGTTGGGCTTTGAGTATCTCCAAGGAAGGAGATCCCACAATCTCTCTGGGTAATGTGTTCCATATTTGACCAACCTCACTGTAAAAAGTTTCTTTCTTAAGTTTAAACAGAACTTCCTGTGTTTGAATTTGTGCTTATTGCACCTTGTCTTGTCACTTGGCACAGCACTAATAAGAGTCTGGAGGGCACAGCGCTAATAAGCGTCTGGATCTTTCACTTTTACTTCCCCAGAGCCCAACAAGCCTTCCCTTCTCCTCAATGACCAGTCTCATCTCTCCTGTATGTAAGATGCGCACGTCCCTCCATAACCTTAGTGGCCCTTTACTGGAATTGCTCCAGTATGATCATATCTCTGTTATACTGGGGAGCCAAGGACAAGATCAAGCACTACAGGTGTGGCCTCACCAGTTCTGAGTAGAGAGGAAGGATCATCCCCTTTGTTCTGCTGGCAATGCTTTTCCCAAAGCAGCCCAGTTATGCAAGACAATATAGTTCAGTTGTATAGTTGCAGCCAAGACTGCACTAACTGGTTGCAGAAGCAGAACATAGGCTTGGTACTGTTTAATTTTTTGTGTATCTAAAACCATCATTTATACAACTGTTGGTTTCAAAAATTATACTAAAGTCGTTAGGAGTTATCAAAAAGTTAAAAATTACTTGGGAATTCAGGGGAATGTCAAGGGTTTTAGGTATTCTATGAAGTAAATCCCATTGCATGACACAGACATAGAAATTAAAGAAAAACTGCTTTTTCTCTCAGATACAACCAGTCTGTTTCAGAAGGTGAAGGTGCCTGGGAGATATTGCTGTTCAACGCTATTCTGCTCTGTAGACGAGCTCTTTCAATACTACTTCAAGGTTCTGTACACATATTGCATTTTAGCCGCCTCTCAAAACTAAATGTAATAAGCCTATGTCTGTTTTAGTGTGATAAGATGTTGCCAATGATTTGGTAAACAGCATTGCTTTGGTCTGAAAAAAACCTCTCTTCAACAGTTTATACTTCACCTTGTTATCTCACGTCTTAACCAATGCTGTAATCAGTTCACATACTGCTCTGCTAAGTCCATGTAAAAATCAAATAAATTAAATGATCGTTAATCTTTAGAGTAAAATTGTTTGTTATGAGTTCACAAACTTTACCTTTCATTACTACCAGTTATCCAATATTTTTTTCCCCTCAACAAGAACAGAAGATCCCAAGAACCTCAGATTTAAATTACTCTGCAATTTACTACCACACAGTTCGTAAGAGAATGTGAGATCTAAAGTACTGAGAAACTCATCTGGTACAAAATCATTTAAAATAGGTAAAATTGATGGACATCTAAAAAGAAAAAAAAAAGAAGGATTCAGAGAACAAGATTTCAATATGGAACTGAGAACCAAGTTTTCCTCCTCTCTATAGAATCTTACAATATGTAAATATAAAAGGAAAAAGAGGAAGGAAAAAATAATGCAACTGCTCACCACCAGCTGACTGATGCACAGCCAGTTCCTGAGCAGTGATTCCCCTTCTGGCCAACTCCTCCAACTTACATATCAAGCCTGATGTTTGATGGCATGAAATATCCCTTTGTTCAGTTTGGGTCAGCTGTCCTGGCTGTTCACCCTCACAGTTTCTCGTAGAGAAGAAGCTGGGAACACAGGGGCAGTATGGAAACTGAAAAAGTCCTAGACTTGATATAAACATTCCTTAGCAACAACTAAAAACATCAGTGTGTTATCAGCATTCTTGTCAGCACAAATCCAAAACACACCCTCATACTAGCTACTGTGAGGAGCATTAACTCTGTCCCAGCTAAAACCAGCACAGTAAGACAGTCAATTATTTCAAAATCTGCTTTGCCTAGGGCAGGAGTTGGGAATATACCACCCACACTATCAGCTTAACTGCAAAACTGTGCATTCAACTCTAAGACGCAGATTTTTAAAAAGTGAGTCTTTGAGTGTCTAAGCAGTCAGACAGTGCGAGAACTGGGTGGGTCTAAGGAGGACCCACAAAAAGCTGTGCCTTCACTTTAAGCAAAAGGCCAAGAGCAGCAATGTGGTTGAATTTTCTCAGATCCAGGAACACAGAAACCTGAATCATGGATGCACATTAGATACCTCTTCCAGTAGAGATCCAGAGCCACCTTCTACCAATATGTACTTAAAAGACAAGAACACTCTTTTTAACACCTAAGGAAAGTAAGTGGTGGAGATTTTGACAAAGACTCATTTGACCCTCCTGAAGCCAAATCTTCCCATGCTCCCTCTACACACAGCAGTGAGAATTAGCTGTATCTGAAGGGCAATTTAGCACAGAAACCTAAAGCAGCTACTCTATGCCTATGGGCAAGACCCTTTCTACATTAACTACAGAGACAATCCAATGAGATTATCCATACTAGATGGGAGTACTACTCAGTAGGGTCAGAAGCATTGTATCAATCCAGAACAGACAGTAGTAAGGGTATTAGCTGGATCATGATGAGAAGTAATCTCGAGTGCAAGCTCAGTACCTAAGGATATCTGTAAATCGATGACTAAGTAGACTTTATGAATAATCTTTTTTTCATTACAGCCTTGTAGTCATAGCATTTACCCAGGATGGAAGAGACTGGGTTCTAGGCGATCTTCATCCTAAATGGATTCAAGGTTGTTGTCTCCTGCACCAAACGGTCACATTAGAAAAAGCACAAGTAACATTAGTCACAATCCGGTCCTTTTACTGCCAGCTGGATACGTTCAGCCCCAGAATAAAATTTAGCTGTGGGGCCCACCCCTCTCTCTTGATCTTAATGTGTCCAAAAGCATATGCAAAATGTAAAAGCCCTGACAGCTCCATTTCCAAGGCTACTAAATTTGGGGAGATTAATGATCATGTGATGAAAAGCTTTTTCATGTATGCATAGGGTCATATGTCCACAATACAGCAGATTGTGTTACTGTAGACCTAGTGGCTATGGCTTACTGAAGCATATTGACAAACCACAGATAAAAGTGAAATTCCATCTGCATAAAACTGATTTTAAGGAGTCTATGAAAAGAGGCAGCAGAGAGTTACTAGTACCGTCTTGTTTTCAGATCTATTATTCAATCTAAAGAGCTATTTGCTGAAACTTTCCCATATACTCTGCTCTGTTTTATTACTGCACATTCATGTAAACTCTTGGGCAGAAAAAAAGTTCTTTATTTCTAAGCACACAAGTTAAATTGAAAGCTCTCCTCAGCAGAATACCAGATAATCTGTCTTAATGAAAGTGATAGGAACTTTTCCAAGACACAACTGCCATTCATACTGTAAAACTAAAAGGAAGGGGGAAAAAAAATCAATACAGGCTTCATATATCTGCTATACAGATAAGTAGGTCATCCCACCCTCACTCACACAGCTTGTCAATAGGGCTGGTTGTATTATTCAACAACTACAAGAACAATGCAATTCTTTCAGAGGAGTAAGAATATGAAACATAAGAATAGACTCTGCAAAATTTGCCTAGCATGTTAGAGCTTCAAAGCACCAAATAAACATCCTGTGAGCTAGGTAGAAATTCATCTCCATTTACAAGTGGGGATTCTGCAAAGTGGAGAGTTATTAAGTTTCCCAAAAACAAGAGTAAGCTAATGTGAAAGCTTGAGTCGCTCTACCCAGTGCCCAGTAGAAGAGGCGGCACAAGGCCTCTGGCATAGTGGATCTGAACACATCCAAGTGATGTACTTAAAATCACTCAGGGTACAGGATTATTAATACTCTTCCAGTAAAACCTTCATTCTAGAAATACTTAACACAATTTTACTTATATGAAAATTAAAAAATAGGAGGGAAGCTCATTTCCACTTTAGCAGTGATCATGGTCTATAAACAATGGGATATACTCTTTTTAGAACACAGAGAGAGAGCCTTTTCCACAGACAGAAAAGGAACAGCTCTACAAGTTACAGAAAATGTACTCCAATTTAATTTCACTGCATCATAAAGAACTCCCCAAAATGTAATCAGTCGTCCTTGAAATAAAACATTTGAGTGATCCTTTTATACCCAGTGTTCCTAATTGTATCTCACAACCCTGGCAGTGCAGACTAGTCATCTGCAACAGTGCTTTGCAAAAAAAATGACAGATATGATGAAAAATGGAAAATCACAAATATGAAGCTGACCACAGTAATTTGTATTCATACAAGCTCTGTTATTTTTCTTCTTCATCAAAAAAAAATTTCAGAAGTTTAATTTTTTTTCCCCCTCCCTTTCTTCTTCCCCATTTGTGAGTGTTTTTTAACTTCCTATTGTTCATCTAAGGGAAACATCATGCAGAGTATGCACATCTGAACATACATCAACTTTATGTTGCATACAGTAGAGACAGCAAATTCTCCTTACTGAAAATTTCCCAATAAATTGAAGGGCCCCCAAAAAATGTCTCCATGAAGGGGAATGATGCCATCATCAGACTTGGTAATTAGATATTCTTATGAAGTATATTGGGTGGTGTGCCCCACAACATTCCATACACTTGCCTGTTCCAAATGCATGTAGCAAAAGTCACATGCTTCTAGGGAAATGGTTTACTAGCATGTGAGGATGATACCATAAAATATGCGCTTTATTGATAATATCACTGTTTATGGATGTTTGGAGCAAGAGCAAAGCAATAAGCTGTGTCTATGCATCACACAATATAATTTTAAATCAACTTTCAACAGACATAATATAAGTTCCTTTATATAAGAAAACATAGCATGGTTGACTAGTTCCATGTGTCTGGAACAATCAAAAAAAAATGAACTGGTAGAATTTCAAACCTTAATAAAAGACTGAAACTTGCTTTATAAAAATAAGAGCAATTAAAAAATTCTAGACTGGACAAAAGTTTTGTTGGTTAGAGGATACAGTAACAGGAATATGTATAGAGTAAAAATATAGCATGATGGCAATCATTAAACATTGATAAATTCTTGCTAAATAGGGCATTTTTGATCAAAATGAAATTTCTATGGAATAATAATAGTAAGATAACAAAGAGGTGTAAGATCCAACCACATCCCATTTTAATATTTCAGATAATCTCTGTTACTTCTCAAGATACTGCACTTTATATGGGCAATGAAATTCATAAATTAATCCTTTAGATGGCATGCTCATCTTCTGTTTAGTCTACCCTTAATATTCATCTATTCACTTTGTATCTTGCAGCACTAAAATACTTCAGTTTTAGTTCCTTCATTTAATGTATTCTAGTCAGGAAACTCTTTTATCACTTACCTATCAATATATTACTGGCTTTGTTTCTAATGCAACTCTTGTTTCTCATTAAACTTAGTTCAATATCAGAGGCAGATCTATCACAGAAGCTGATACAATTTCTCTAGTTCCCCTTATACAATCCATTTCAAATTTACTGTTTTGTACTCTGAAAGAAAAACTGTTCAGTGTCTCTCTCTACAAGGAATTTCATTCTTTATCATTCTCACCACTGTTTTAATCCGTGTAACCTTCTAAAAGGTCATTTTGTGCAAAAACTGGCAAAATGCTTTTAGGTGTTCCTTAAAAGGTGTCTGATAATAATCAAGGTAGAAAATTTCAGGAGTTTTATTAAACACTTACTGTTTCACAGTTTTACTTACAAAGGTTTGGTTTTATTGTGGCTTTGTTTTTCTTTTTAAACTGCAAGATATAAAATTAATTCCAGTTACTCTGAATTTCTTTAATGTTGGTTAATAACTAGTAAATATTCCTTCATTCTCTGTTTCATCAATATTCTCTGATGTCCTCTTGCCTAAGCAGAAATCCCTGATGCCTACTTCTATGAGAGTGCCAACCATCAACCTTAAAAGAATGTCTTATCTATTCAGTGAAATATTACAAGTTTTTTAGGCTGTATCAAAAGCTTTTTATTCCCCCTCAACATCAAGGAGGAAGCAAGTTCCACACTACCGTATGCAGTGTTTCTTACCTAACAGAGTAAGTCATAAACACAAGAATTTTTTATGCTTATTACTTAGCATTTTTACTCGTTGATATTTTTACTACTTGGCATTTGCTTCTTTATAAGCACCTTAGTGAGCTGACCTTCATATCATTTTTTCAAATTCTGTAGAAAAATAATTCCACATTACAGATTTTTTTTCATCAGACAATGATACATGAACAAAGGGCATCCAAGTTAGTCCAATACTTTAAAAAAAAAAAAACCAACCCAACCCTGAACTTCTGAGACACAGGGAAAGGAAATAGTAAGGAGGTCTGTAGCAGGCATTGTCAAATTTCACTGTCCTATGTTACTGATTTTCCTGCCAGTACTACAAGGAGTGATGAAATCCGGAACTTTGGTTATCCACTGCTATACCGTGCAATTAGCTCCATTCGTTACACTGAGCAAGCAGAAACACTCCAGCCATGTGGTACGGTGACTGTGTGAGCTTCTTTCTTCGCATCTTCTTCTAGATAATTGTGAGAACATGTTCTGATTAATACAGCCGCTTCCAGTGGCATTCAGCTGGCTACTGTTTAATACAGGCTGTCAATTTAATGATGCTACATGGTGGACTGTTTGTGCAGATGACTATTCTTACAGAAAAAAATACATGTACTCAGGGTTGCTTTTTAATTCAATGAAGATTGCATTTCTTGGAAATATTCATTCGGCAAAGGCAATCATTTACCTTGTTCACAAAAATAAAATAAAAATTTAAATTAAAAACTTCTTTTGTTCTTTATATAATTTCCATTCAACTTGTGTAACAGCAAAATTATAAGACTTCATTTAAAATAACTGAGTCAGAGTAGTATGGGATTAAACTTTATGGGGGATGAAAGCATTCTTCACTTTCATCTGATTCCTAGAACCTGAAGCATAGAACGATTTCAGATGACAGGCTTTCAAGTGAACATGAGAAAGGAGAATGAAACATTGCCTGAAGAAAAGCAGAAATCTTTGTGAGAAAGTTCAGCCACTTCTATGCTTAATAAGAGATATAACTCAATCTGTAACAGAAAAAAGAATGAAGAAGCACATGTAGTATGTGATTTGATTATGTATGGCAGTCCTTAATTATATTCCTATTGAAGACAATAGTAAAAATTCCCTTGGCTTCCTGGAAGAAGAACAGCCAGTCATGTTTCTGATATAAAAATAAAATGGATGACTTAGATTGTCCTATATCATAATCAAGCTGAGAACATAATAAGTTCGTGTATTTATTTTTCATCTATCTCCTGTGTAATTGGCCTCTACTTGTTTGTACTCATTTTTCTATTTAATCTTTCAAAAAAAGGCATCAGAGTGGGACCATGATTATCTATTTATTTATTTATTTTTGTGACTAGCGATATGATTTCCAACAAGGAGCTTGAACTAATCGCCTGCACATTCCAGCTTTCAGTGCTTCCCTATCTTAGGCACTTCTTGATTATGAATGCCTACTGATCTAAGCAAATCCTGTAGCTTATCTGACTTCTCAGTGCACAGCAGTAAGAGAAGTAACTCAGTCAAAACCATCTTTCAATTTTTCTTATAGAAAAAGTAGTTTTGAACTGTTTTAATGCAGCTTGCATTGCAATTTAGCAGTCTCTTCTTTAGGGGATAGCACGTTCAGAAGAACCAGTTCATTGCTGTTGTGTCTTTGGTCTTGACATAGTATCCTAAGCAATCTACCAAGTGGCAAACAAAGATTTAGCCTGTAACTAGTAAAGTATGAAATTACCTACATTTCATACTTTATTACCTACAGCAGATGTAATTAAGAAGTTTGTATCACCAGCATGGCATGCAAAGTATAGGTCCTTGTATACTTTTGTTTGTTTGTTTTTTGAAAAATAAATGTATTTTTCAGTATCAGACAGTGAAGAGATTTTGGACTGAAATTAACCACCATTAATGTTACATGGTGAGCTGTTCTGAAGCTATGAAAGCCTCTTACTAAAGGACAGTCATCACAAACCACTTAGCCATTCTCACCCAGTTAAACAAAAGGCTAGCAGGAGCCTGCATGTATGCCTGTAAGCATGCACAACCCCAGTATCTACACACAGACTGGATCCCACAAGCAAGACAAGTGTTATCTGTGCAACAATCACATCACCTCTCATTGCCATGCTGAGCCCTAGCTACTGTTCCCTCTTTCTTAAGTCCAGCTATGGTTACAACCATTTTTAAACACATTTCATGACTGAAACTAGTAAAGTCACTTAACAACCCAAGGCTAAACAGTTTGGCAAGCTGAATGCACTTATATCATTTGAGAAGACTGATATTATTCAAACATTTAATCAAACAATTCAATTATGGAGCCAACATTTTTCAAAATCATTCTGGAAAACAGCCATAAATGCTTGAAGCACAAGGAAAAATACATTAAAAATTATATGCTGATGAATGTGTAAGTAGAATTGCTTTATTTCAGATACACTTCTCTCACGTATTTCTTACATAATTCAAAATTAATAGAATTACATTATGCAATATTACCTATTTGACCTATTAATTATTTAATAAAATGCAACTGTATAATGAAAAAGAAACATTTTAGGAGTTCTGTTGTATAAACTTACACAGTGCCATGTAGAACCATACAAAAGTACAAGATAACTTGAAATGAAATGGTTTAGGTATGGGAATCTATTTGCAGCTATCCAATTAAATTTTCTAAATTTTCCTAATCAGTTCTACATATCAGTCTGAACAGCACACCACACTCAAGCAAGCATGCAGGCAAGCTTTCAGCATCCATGGAGCACAGACATTCAATAAACAAATAATTTTGTCATAATCCAAATCCTAGTGATGCTGCAGAGAATACATCTATTGATTTTGATGTGCTTGATGTTGGCCTTCCTGTTACTATAAAGCAGAAACAGTTTGGAGATTAAAAGTCTCATCAATAATTCAGTGTATGAAAAACATGAACTTCACACCTTAAAGAGAATAAATGGCCAAGTGTTTCAAGCTAAAGAAGAAATATGTCTCTAGTCAAGCTAGGAAAACCTATCAAACAGACTCTGAACAAGGTCCCTAGAGCTGTCAGTCATACAGAATTAAGCTCAGACAGAACAACATAGCACCAAGAGCAATAATGGGTCTGCATTGGTTCTAAGTTGTCACTGGCAATACCAGAGCATGGTTTACTCCTTCTAATGGGTGACTTCAATGCTAAGTTAAAAGTGACAGTTAGGTGATGGAAAGAACACTGAGAAGCCATGATCACAGAAACTAAGCACTAATTGTGCTGAGTTTCCAGTCTTACCTTGGCAATTGTTTTCCCTCAAAACGACATATAAAAAAACCAGACTCACCAGAGGGCAGAACAAGACATGTATCATAGAATCATAGAATGGTTTGGGTTAGAAGGGACCTTGAAGATCACCTAGTTCCAACCCCCCTGCCATGGGCAGGGACACCTTGCACTAGACCAGGTTAATCAAGGCAGGCACGGGGATCCCCGAATCA
>NW_010254609.1:29671-30286 GCF_000690775.1 Eurypyga helias
CCCAGCTTCCTTGTAGCCCCTTCAGGTACTGGAAGGCTGCAATAAGGTCTCCCCGGAGCCTTCTCTTCTCCAGGATGAACAAGCCCAACTCTTTCAGCCTTTCACCTTTGTGGTCTCCTCTGGACTCGCTCCAACCAGTCTATACCCTTCCGATGTTGAGGTCTCCACAGCTGGATGCAGCACTCCAGGTGGGGTCTTAATGAGAGCAGAGTAGAGGTGGAGAATCCCCTCTCTCAACCTGCTGGCCACACTGATGCAGAAACAGACCAAGAATCTCTCTACTAATGCAAGATTCAGATCACCTGCCTAAAATGTAAGGACATAATAGGCCATGCATATCAACAACAGTCACAATGATCACATTACTATGCAATCCTTCAGGCAAAATCTAGAACAAACTAAAGAGCAGACTTAAGGCACTGTCAAAAACAGTGAAGGCTGCTGTGAAGAACAGTGTACATCCATCAGCAATGATTTAACTTCAGCTGCAGCAGTTAGGGCTGGATATCCACACAGATGAGATGTCGTGGATGCCCCATCCCTGGATGTCTTCAAGGCCAGGCTGGATGTGGCTATGAGCAACCTGGGCTAGGGGAAGGGGGGCCTGCCCCCTGC
>NW_010254609.1:30317-65643 GCF_000690775.1 Eurypyga helias
ATCTTTAAGGTCCCTTCCAACCCAAACCATTCTGTGATTCTATGATTCTATGATTCTATGATTCTATGATTCTATGAATACCAAAAAGATAAGCAAAGAGATATAGCACCCCATGAAGGAAAATACCCTAAAGTTAAAATCTTGAATTGGAAGACCACTGAAATATTAGAATGGCAAAAATAACCATATACCAAAAAGATTAAAAAGTACTCATTTGGCTTCCATCTGAAGATATCGATTTGCTCAAGGCCATTTACAGATATGCCAAGTACGCTGCAATGATTAACACCAACACATCAGGTTGGTCATATAGATTCTTAGTTTCTTGGTTTTGTCATAAGTGGGACAGCACCCCAATAACAAAAACTGGTTTGAAAAATAGCAGAGCAGGCATTGTTCAGAATCAGCTACACCAGGAAAACCACATGTCAAGGTGAAACAAAAAGATTAAGCAGCTATAGGAATGAATCTATCTCAAAAGCAATGTATTAGATGAAAGGAAGAGCTCAGTAGGAAAGGACTTTATAGAGAGGCAAAGCTGAAAGGAAAAATACACAAAACATCTAGATTTTTCCTAACATAAAGTTGAAATCTCAAACATAATCTCACTGTTAACATGCAGTTAGAAGAGCTGGAGAATTAACATTAGAGATTAAATCAACATCTGAAATTAACTACAAATTGCTATGAGAAAATCTGGGTGCTGGATAGAAAGGCTTTGCCTTTCAACAGAGAGAAATAAGAAATTACCAACTAGAAGGATTTCTGCATCATAAAGTGGGACTGGAATTATTTCAGGCACATATACTGGGTGCTTGACACTATAGAGTAACCCCTGTGAACCTGGTAAATGGAAACCAGCTTATATGAAGTGAAACAAAGACAAGAGGAACTTTAAGAGAAGCCATTAGCAGAGACAACCAGCAAAACAGTAAATCTCTGCTCTAGAGAGAAGGCAGGAGCAGTAGCAAATGACCCAGAGGAACAGGAGGTACGTGTGTACCAGTGCTGGCACTGAAGGGGCTTACCACAGTGACTAATGACCTGTCACCATTCAGGTAGCAACCTTCCTGTCTGCCAAGGGTTTTATGTAGTACAAAACAGTATTGAGAAGCAACTAGCATGTGTTTGTGTTTCAAATTGTGGTAAGAGGAAACATTTCATAGATTTTTTTTTTTCCCTAGTTTTCATATGAAATGCAACATGACATGTTCAATCAAGACACATCCATCAGATCAGAGCATGCTTCATTATAAGCACTGGCATTACATGACGTTCTTTTCCCTGACCCAGTGTAATTGTCACAATCTGTAACCTGTCATGCAAAATGTTTCAAACAAATACGTTTGTAAACAAAAGACTTGATGGTTCACTGTTATTCAGACAGCTGGTGTGCTGCAATAACCTCTCTGAACATGAAAATAAACAGTTTTGGTGGTAACTGACAAATAAATGAAGTCCAATTCTCACCTTGACTGCTCAGCTGCTGGGTACAGCAGATCAGCTTCAGACTAAATAACATGTTGTCCCAAGCAGAGGTTTGGGTATCCAACAGTGGGAACTGTTTCTCTGACTTCCATTAGGGACAACAATGTCTCCTCTCCTCTCCAGTCCAGAGCAGGCTGTGACTGTATTTGCATGCATATACTAACTCTAAGTGCATTTGCATGCTACAATGGTGTCTTTAGTAATTTAAATTAGATTACTAATTAAATGAACATATGTTTTAATTTTAAAATTTAGTAATCCATGAGCTGATCTTTTTTTAACAAAATCTAGAATGTGTGTATCCTCCTTCATAGTACTATCTGTCACCAGTTCCACTTGAGAAGACAGCCAGATAAAAGGAAATTAGAACCAAAGAGAAAAATGCATATTTACTCATTTACTTTCTTTTAATGGTGTACTTTACTACTACAAAATTGCCTTAAGTTTCATAAAATCTTCATAAAGATATAAACCCAGAGCTACACATCAATAGAAAATAGAGGTCAGTTGCAAAAATTTAAAAAGAAAACTCTCCCTCTGTCCTGTCTATCCACTATTGCAAAGATTATAATTTTCCCAGTCCAACAACCCAGCACCTGTCAGATGCATTCAATACATGACAGAGCAGCATATATGTAGCACATCATAGGTAGCAGGTGGCAAGCATATAAAGTGCTGTCAGTAGCCACCCATTTTTTCTTCGTGTTTTCAAATACATTTAATGCCAACTCTCTGCAGAAAAAAACTGCCACGTACTACCCTATGAACACCCTGCCATCAAATTCTGTTGTTGCCTTCCTACATATCCTGGTCATTTATTTGGCAGAATATTACCTCTCCTAGATTTTTACTTCTAATGAGGTAATTTTTTTTTTCTTAAAATCTTTACTTAAAGAAAAAATTCAACACATTCAGAAACTGCTCCATACATCAAATATTCACAACTAACAGACATATTTACAGGGGATTAAAAGAAAAAAAAAAAAAGAGAGAAAGGAAAATGTGTGAAAGTAATAATTCTTGGCAGTGAATTATATAAACCCTAAAATACTACCAGACTAGTAGTATTGTAAGTATCTTTATTGGCCAAGAGCAGCTATTTCCCTTCTTATTTTCATCCTTACTTTTTGCTGTTATATACCATATTCGTTACTTAAGGTATTTATATTAAGACCCTTGCAGGAGGACAATGAAATATTAAAACTTGTTACAGATGTTTTGATTTCAAGATCAACTATTTGCCTCAGTATTCCAAAATACGGAAAACAAGTAGAATATGTAATTTCTGCGTAGGCTATTTATTTTGCTGTTTTGGAGTGGCAGCCAAGAGTCACACCTTTCTTACTAAAATTAATCAACCAGTCATTCATAATTAGTTAGAAATTCCCTGGTGATGAGCATCCATGCAGACTTACTGCTGAAAGCAGTAGAGGCTCAGGTTTTCTGAAAGAAATGTAAAAAAATTCTGTAGTTGGTAGTTAACTAAACCCAAGGGTGGCTTGCTCCTACATTGAAATACAGAGACTTGGTGTTATGCCCTGGAGGATGGCTTAAGGATTTATTTCCTTTCTAACAGCTACATATTTACCATGATAATTCAAGGTATTCATATTATGCATACGAAATGTTTGTTGTTTTTTTCAATTTGTCATATTTTTCTTCAGTCACACCTCTTGGCAATCAATTATCCATTTTAATTGTAGCCAATGCAGCAAAGAGTCCTTTCTTCAATTTTCAATAAGTTGCTTTTCAATTCCAGTAGAAACACCTTGTTTTTTTATAATGAAACTGTCTGAATGGGACTTACACTTCCATTTTCTCCATGACATTTATTATTCTGTATATTGTATAGCTTCCTGTACCCACTGCTAGCTTCATTTGGCCTTTATACCATTTTTTTGCTAACACATTGCAATCTCCTCAATACCAAACCTTAGTAGCATCTTTTTCAATGTTAAAGTGTGAGGAGACAGAGCTGTGGGATAACTCTATTCATTCTTGGATTCATGTAAGCTACACAGAAATGACTGCTTTTTGCATTAGAGATTAGTGATTATGGTACATGGCAAAGGTGCCAGAGACAGGGGTCAGTCCCCTCATCAGGAAAAGACGCAATAAGTATTGTCCAGTTGATTAAATCCCAATAAAAGTTGCAAATTGTGAGTTCTGCCTTTGAAAGGTCATCAAGATGTATTATAAGGATTCTGAATGAATCCCCAGGATGCATAATTAAGCAATCAGATACATTGTATTATCCATTTCCATAAATTAACATCTGAATCAGAATAGTGTGCTCAGTCAGTGTGCCACAGAAGAAAATGGAAGATCAAGAGAGCCACTCACCAATCAAAACCCTTCACTTTCCTCAAGGCAGTCCTTTCTGTAAGGTTAACATGACATTAACCTTGATGAAGTCATATTTTTACTTATTCTAGCTGATCACAAATATTCTGTTACATGTCATAGACTATCAGTGGAATTTGCTTCTGTTCCACACTCATATGTGTTCAGTTTTTCTTACACTCATATTTTGTGTTCCATAGGAAGGGGAAAAAAAGGTTGAAGCAGTTTCCACCATAGCTTTACTGCTTAATTTAATAATTTTTATTCCTACTTGTGATTTCCATTATACATGCAGTTTCATCTACAGATACAAAAATAACTTTGGTAAAGCAGCAGCATTGGACATAAATTTTATGTCAGTTTTTATATTCAGAATTTTAATAGAAGTTTATTATGCGTAATTTTTTATATTTCTGATGCCTGAATAAAGATCATGACCTTTTTTGCCTACAAAAGCTTCCCTTGTGTCCTATCATTCATGAAAGAAAAACTGACAAAAAGGATGGATGTGGAATGAAACCTATGTCAGCTTTCACAATAAAATAGTTCTAAATGTACCATAGTAAGAATGATCATGGTGTGCTAGCCACATGGCAACACAGAAACATAATCTGTCACATTTCTGGATAAAGTTATAGTTTTCTGCAATGATTGTACATTCCTTATTGTTACGTATATCATGTGATTATGAGGATTTGAACCAAAATGAAAGGCAACGAGAAACAGTAAATAACAATTGTGTCTTCAAACAGTCTGTTATAAAAAAACAGATGTTTTAAAAAGGTGCAGGAGTTAATGTTTTGAAGTCACAACCTTTTTCCTGATTTCCTCGATATAATGTTAAGATGAGTTCTGGAGGGTCTTTTCCTCTTTCAGTGGTAATTAATTTGAAGAGGGAGTATGTGTACACCTGTTTAGAAACAAGGACAGTGTCAGTTTGGTATCCCTGTGGCTTACAGACAGCCCTCAAACTGATTCATGGCAGCAAGGCTGGTTGAAGGAACTTTTTGCTTAAATGTCAATTGTGTGGCTGTCCCCCACAGCCTCTGCCTTATCCCATCGCTTCTGACTCCAGTCGCAGACCTCGATTCTCTGTCCCCCAAACATAACTGTTACAGTCAACTTCACTTGTTGCAGGCAAACCACCACTTAATTCCTCATGGACAAATTTGTTTGGACTGGTTTTAGACACGGGATAGTTCAATCAGGACACTGTACAAGCCACCAGTCGCTCATTAGTTGTTTGAGACAGTGAAGCTGCAGTGTGGATAGGAATTTAACCAAGATATGGTTTTCTAATGAGAGGATACATTTTGCTGCCTATTCAAAGGAGCAATGCCCTGACAGAGTTGAATTAGTTTTTAAACAGAAATGAGCTGGAGACAATTTCTGCTCTTGCACCTTACATACCAGACAGAAGCAAAAGTACGAAATTATATAATCTACAGAAAATGAAGCATTTATTTAATTTCAATTTTCTATTCCTATTATTTTTCTTCTAAAAAGACAATAAAATGGCATTACCAGGACACATTTATGGAAGTACAAGTAGTAATAATAGAATATAAGCAATTAAGTAATAATAAAGTCTTTGTTTAAAAAAAAAAACACCTCTACATTTCTGGAGAAAACGTTGAAGGGGAAATCTAAAAACAGCTTTCCAATACCTGTGAGTAGTTTATCAAGAAGATGCAGCCAGGCTCTTTTTGTCATGTAAGGTGGTAGAACAAGAGAAACAATTTGAAACAAGAGAGATTCAGACTGAATATAAAGAAAATCTTTGTCATCATAAGGACAGCAACACAAAAGAGCAAGTTGCCCAGTGAGGCTGTACAGCCTCCAGCCTTGGAAATTTATAGCATCCAACTGGACAAAGCCCTGAGCAGACTGTGCTGATCCCACAGCTCACCCTGCCTTCAGCAGGCAGCTACACTAGAGACCCTCTGCCATAGTATGATCCTATGAAAGGGCAAAAAAGATTAAAAAAGGTCTACACATAAGTTTATTGCCATTTAACCTGAATATACATCAACATAGGCAATTTCTTGCAAAAGATGTGACAGCACAGGCTTTGGGAAAGCTTTCTTTCCTGAGAAAGAAAAAGAAAAACCTAGTAATTCAAAGAAAACATTTCAGATTCTTTTCCTATAATTGTCCTCAAAATGTGTTTTTTTAGTATTTTATCTAAGTATCTAAAGAATATTTTCATTGCCTAGTTTATGAAGCTGATGCCATGCTTAATTTCAAAGCTATTGCATTTTCTCCTCTGAAGGGAATTATGATACAAAGAAATGAAGTATTATTATAATTTCTGAGATACCTCTGGCCTGAACATCAGCAACAAAAATAGTTGTGAGGCACTCTGGAGATGTCCAGGCACCAAGCCTCTATCTGTGATTAGTTTTCATTCTAAGACATAACAAATGTGAAACAAATAGGGCAATTACTCACTACATGCAGTCTTTTTAGGAGATCTCTAGTACAGACACGAGATAAAAAAAAGATACTGCAAAAAGAGCAATTGTTCCTTATTGCTTAATTACTTTATTGCTCAAGAACACACAGTAGTAAATCAAGATTAACAAGGAAAAAAATGCAGTGCTGCTTTTTTTATTGTTACTCATTTTATTAGTTAGCTAAAATAAAAAAACTATAGCACATTGAGTTATACTGTAAAGTGGAAATACCAATTTTATGATAAAGATGGATGTTGACAATGCAAAACATTACTGAATATATTGTCTTTTTAAGAACTTTGGTCTTCATAAGTGTATAATCAATACTGATTTGAAGCTCTTTGCAGCACAGTAGCCCTGGACTAGTTTGATACCGTACATCTTAGTTGTAGGTCAAGTGTAATTTAGGCCATCCACAAAGCTGAAAATAACTTCACTGACAACAAATTCTATGAAAGTAGGTCAAAATCCTGAAAAATTCCTAAACTACACAGGAGGCAAGATTTGGAGAGAGATGTAGTATCTTTTATTAGACCAACTGACAGATTCAGACAATAAAGACACAATGTCTTTAAGCATAGAGTCCTTTCTTCAGGTACAATATAAATCTTTACTGCCTTTCACGTCTATGCCAAGAAAAATTTAGGAGCTGGGTTTAACTTCCGAGAACTTTGGTATCAAGAAGCTTCAAGAGATGAGCTGCTGTCTAGTGTCATACATGAGTCACTCCACTAGGCCACTCTGAGAGAAAGGGGATAGCTGTCAATGCAAGGCCAATCATTTAGGGAAATAAACTTCTAAATTTTCCTTCAAGGCCATTAGACGTTATTATCTCCTCCCCAATAGTTAACATGTAGTAATTTTTTCCTGCCTGTGGGGCATGCTGCATAGCTCATCTGCTCATCTAAATCAAGCCCAGAAGAACCATGGGAATCATAGAATTACAGAATGGTTGAAGTTGGAATGGACATCTGGATGTCATCTGGTCCAGCCCTCCTGCTCAAGAAGGGCCACCCAGAGCCTGTTTCTCAGGACCATGTCCAGATAGCTTTTTAATATGTCCAAGGAGGGAGATTCTACAACCTCTCCAGGCCACCTGTACCATCAAAGTAAAAAAGTAGGTTTATAAAGCTGCATTATGATGTTGTTAATAAATAAGGTGGAATTTCCCAGACCAGTTCATTTTACAAACAGTATCTTTGAAACACAACAGCTGGACTAGGGAACAGTCAAGGAATACTTACATGAAATGTGTAAAAGTAAACAAAGGCAAACACGTACAAATATTTGGACTACCTCTGCACTATGCAAAGGAAAATCTCAGAATAAAAACTATGAGACACTGTTTCTCCTTTTTTGGTGTTAGCCACCCTACCTGTTAGTTACAGATCCTGTCCTCGACAAGGCAACTTTTGATTATTCACAAGAAAAATTTATCACATTTATCAATAGATGGTCAAATGTAAAGAAAACTGAAATTAAATATGCAAAATTCACTTCAGAACTCAGACATTATTATAACATTTTTGTATCTTTCTCAAAACAGCAACTGAAAAGCAGGCCTTCATGCAATTTCTGATATATTTTATTTCTCTTGACAGCAAAAACCTAATCCGGTCCATTTGCAATTTACTTTGATGTTTCACATAACATTTTGTCTTAACAAGGAAGATAATTTACAACAGCTGTATGTTGACTAGTTTGGAAAACAGTAAAGATTAATGGAAACTGCACTCTGAACATCTTGAAAAACACCTCTTTGTAAGTATTTATTTTTTTACTTGAAAGGTTTTCTTTGCTTTTTGAAGAAGTGTTGCATGCAACTTAGAGGAAAAATTGCTGCTCTACAAGATAAATAGGTGCTTTCTTAGTAATCAAAGCAGATAACATCTTCAGTGGACATGAAACGGTGTTCTGATACTTGCAGATGCACATATACACACAAGAACATGAATATGGCCAACAATACCCCTGACAGTCCTGTTTTTATCAAGTCACAAAACAGCTCTGATGGGAAGCACAACCAAAAAACCTACTGCTAGGCATGCTGCAGCACCACTAAAATCCCAACATAAACTGACAGGAAGGCCACAATACCACAAGATGGGATGGAGTCTGTAAAAGTGATTTTAAAAATCTGACAAAAGACACTAGAGAGGATAGGTTTTGTTTAAAAACCAAACAAATGCAAACTAAGAACCAAACAAAACAAAAAAGCCCACCACAAACAAACAAATGCAACAAAACCAACCAAACACAAAGGAGTGGTGTTGATCCCACTGTACCACAAACACCACCGAGGATCATGTAAACTCCCCACTGCCCATTAGTGGCACACACAGGAAAGGTTTCCTAGATATAAGCAGTCCATAAAGGGTTTCTTCAATACCAGTCTCAAAACATTCCATACATCTTCCATGGAAGCACATCCTTTTAAACCTGGATCTCCTAAAGCAATGTATGGAGGAAGTGAGTATTTGTAGGGTTCCCATAGGTCTCTTCAATGCAGCACCATATCCATCTGAACAGCATACCAAGCTCTGCGCTTCATTCATGCTACACTTAACATACACACAGAATTATGCTGTAGCTTCTCCTACTGTAATACAGGTATCTTCTACAGAGGGAAATTCCTTGTTACTTTATGTTAAAATTTCTTGTAAATCAAATTGTCAAGCACCCCACAATGACAGCTGAATATATTCAACATCCTACCTTTTTTGGCCTGTGCTGGTGCTGCTTTAACCTACAAATCTCATTACTTAGGATGACTGCTGTCTTCCCCAGGAGGAAACAAGGAGATTCATGTATACTCCCCTGCATAGCTAGACAAACTCGGTGTTGCTTCCTTCCTGATTGTTTTCTTCACTTCCTTCCTAGTTTCCTGTGATAATGGCACCACATAACAGAGCAGGGAACTACTTCATTTCATTCACTTCTCTTCCTTAGAGCCGTTTGATTAAGATTTTTGTCTACTTTAATTACTGTATTCTTTCTTTGATGTAGTAATCCAAAGACAATTTAACAAAAGTTTATGCATTGTGAAAAATATTAGAGTGCACAAGCCACATAACTGGTGTTTTGTTGTAGCCATGAAGCTTTACATTTTTCTGTCTATACCAGCTAGTTTAATTTTTCTTTTTTTAACATCTGTTTAATAAATAAATAACTTTACATTTTCTGCTGAAATCTTCTAAACAACAAATAGTACTATCAAGTCTTCTACACAGATGCCGTTTTACAGAGAGCCCTGTGAGATTTGCCACCTTTTTGAGTGAAAGTGAAAGAGATTCATTCTGTGAAGTTGTCTAGGTTGATTGCTGCTGCTGCAAGATGGAAGCGTCTGTTTTGTATCCACTAATGAACTTCTTAGCAAGGAGAAAGAAGGAAAGCACAAAGAGGGCAACGACAGTATGTAATGGGTATTTATTGGGTGTGATTTATCCCTCAGAGTACAAAAGCCTTATAATGGCTAAGCATGAGGGAAATTTGAGAATGCAATTTTATGTCCAGCACTGAGGGTACAAACAGAAGAAAGTTTATAGGTTAGGTCTATGTATCCTTACTCTTATTCTTGGCAATGTTAGTCCACATTGTAGCATAACTAAAGCATGCTCCTTTTAAGACTGTGAAAATCATCTACTTAACATGGTGATGAAACCAACCACCATTAGTAAAGAAGAGAAATAATATGTAGGGAACGCACTTGCTGGTAACACAAAAATATCAGTGTTGGAAGTGCCAAAATATTAACATAAGTCATTCACTTCTGGGCGGTTTGCTCCAAATAAGTGACAGATGCCTTCATATTGAAGCCTGTAGTGATAGGACAAGGGGTAATGGGTATAAATTGAAATCAGGGAGGTTTAGATTAGATGTCAGGAAGAAATTCTTCACAGAGAGGGTGGTGAGGCACTGGAACAGGTTGCCCAGAGAAGCTGTGGATGCCCCATCCCTGGAAGTGTTCAAGGCCAGGCTGGATGAGGCTTGGAGCAACCTGGTCTAGTGGAAGGGGTCCCTGCCCATGGCAGGGGGGTTGGAACTAGAGGATCTTTAAGGTCCCTTCCAACCCTAACTGTTCTATGATTCTATGATTCTGTATTGTGAATAAGCTATGGCTTCTAGACTACTACCTTCAAGTATCATTCACATAAGACTGTGGAGAAATTCTCAGAACTGTCCATTTTGGAATTAATAGTACTAATAAAACTCTTCAGAGCAATAACCATCATACCATAAAGTATGCTCTTTTTCATTTATAGAGAGCAAAACCAACTTTATTCGAGTTTACAAGTCAGTAAAAAAGAGTCTCAAATGTCTCCTCAGAAGCATAGGAATACTGACCTAAGCTTCAGACTTTTTGATAAACTGCTATTTCCCACTCGCAGATGCGAATCATTTGGCATGATGCATTTTATCAGGCTAAAGAAACATAAGGAGATAGGCAACGTCAACTTCTGAAGTCTGCTTATATTAGCTTAGCAGTCCTTTTCTCTAACTTTCCAGCAAGGCTACTGCAAGGCTCACAGGTTGTTCTGCAGTAATGCCATGTAGCCAGGTTTGGATCTGCAAGCTGTGAGGTTCTGGCATCTTTACAGTGGCGTGGAAAAGCATGTCTAAAGTTGCCACCTCCACCCTTTTCAGCTCTGACAGCCACATCTCCCAGCTGCTCCTGGCCTCAGCGGCTGCTCCACTCTTCCTTGTGCTCATGGCCAGAGCTACAGCCCATTCTCCTGTGCTTTCAGCTTTTCAGCTGGGACATGCATTGAGGACAGCATGCAGTCCTCCTGCCTCCTGGATATCCTTAAACATCCCCCTGTTTCTCTGATTATTCCACATGATTCACGTTTGCATCTCAGACTTCAGAATGCCACAGCAGACAGACGCAAAGTAACAAGTCAGGTCCAAGATCAATCCAAGAAAACCAGCCACAAGGTAAGGAAACAGGACTGGGCACTGGAGTGACCAGTAACAGCCAGGACTGGGGGCCATGGACAGAGCAAAAATGGGTCTCCTGGGACCTTGACCAGGGTTGGGGGAAGCCCCAGGGGAGGTTGGCCAGGGCCAGGAAGGCCTATTGGTGCCCTCGGAGCCCTAACAATACTTCCTTTCTTTCTTAGGCCTAGGGTTTTATCATGCCAGGGTTGCAAGCTGCTAAGAAAAGGGTGGCCACTAACTTCAACAATATTTAGACATAACTAGCATGTCCAGTCTTTCATTTGTGATGGTAAATTGTATATTAAAAAAAAAAAAATCTCAGAAGATCCCTAACATCTATAAAATAACCGTATTTCATGACTGCCCACTGGAACGTCTTCATTTTTCTTGTTCTCTCTACCACACTTCACAGAGCTCATACTGGGCTCCAAAGCTGTCCTTTAGGAGAGAAAGAAAGATCCATATCCCTTTCAGACATCCACCATCAGACCTATCCTAATCACTGCGAAAACATTTTTACTTTACTATTCATGGCATGTTTTGTATCCTGAAATGGCAAGAGTTTTATCTTAGGATTTGTTCCTTTAATAAAATAATACCATGGGTCATAACTGTCTATAGAATTACCCCAGATGGACAAAGTTTTTTAGCATGCAAAAATTATAGAGGTATCAAATATCTTATCATATTCGTTTTCTTCTTTAGAACATTTGGTGTTCTAAAGTCACAAAATTCAGCATGCACTGAATATTCTCATTTTTCAAAGAAACTTGTAGGAATACACACCTCTTAGGAATTTTGTGAACTGCATGAGAAAGGTCTCCGGCCTCAATTTAAGAGAAATTTCCATGCTGTCATAGCTAACTTTCAAGCTTCTGACTGGGAATTAAATCCTTAAATGCCATTTTTACGTATTTTGGTTCTTTATTCGGTGAGCGAAAAATCACACAAGTCTCAGCAACCGTCCCAACATCTAGACACTGACAAAGACAGAGGCATATCTGAAATACCCCTTTCCCTTAGACTGGTCTTATTTCTGCGTTAGGGATCCACAGCCTGGACCCATTCCTCCACTTTGAGTCTTTCTTTTGGGTAATACAGCTGCTTCATGCTTTTACTTATAAAACACAGAGAAACCTTTTCTGCAGCTTGAGGAGGAATAAGACACCTCTCATCTCCCAGGGAAATACCATGGTCAACAAGCTGAGAGCTCTCATTATCCTGCAGCAAATTTGTGTCACCACATAGCTCACAGCGCAAGACTGATAGGGCCAGAAGGAGACTAAGAGTGAGGTTTATGAAGGAGGGCTTGCAATTGTGTTTTATGATATTATTGCTAGTTCTGAACTTGTGGATCAAAGAGGCATTTGTCACTGAACACTTTGCTTTTTCAGTACTAAAAAGCCTATGCTGTATTAATTTCAACATCTTGATTGACTTTCAAACTGCTTAAAGTAAATTTCTCTTAACTGCCATAATAAATACCTTTCCATAAGTAGGTAGATATTATTCTCCTTCTGATGTTTTAGAATTTTAGACTACTACTGCTACTGAGTTCTTCATTAATTCCTTCATATGACTTCCCAAAAACAATCAATTGAAAGATACCACTCAAAGCCTGGACTGGAGCTTTATGTTAAAAATGGTACATTTTTATTTGCTGATAAAATTTCAGGCTATCCATCTGCTTGAAAACTTGTGTAATCTCTGGCATCAACTTCAGCAAATATTGCTGAAAACTGTGATCTTTACTTAAGGTTTCATCTCTGCTTTATATCTGAAGATTTGAGTTTTTCAATAACTAATTTTCCACCTACAAAATATGATCTGCCATGATCAGAGTAACTTGAAAAGCACATCTAGCTCTGATAGTGTAGATCTATACCATAAATACCTTTTTTCTTGAAATCTACAGTATGAAAACGGGTATTATCCATGATTTATGCATTCATCTATTTGTCAATAAATCATTTGAAAAACTAAGATCAGTCAAGAGATATTGGAACTAATACTTGCAAAGATCAATTCAATAAAAATAATAATCCTAGAAAATCAGAAATTTACCCTATAATTAAATCACTTGACAACAATCTATATATTATCTTGAGCACCACATTTACCACATATATTCTTGATACTTGTTAAGATGGCCTTTCAATATATTGCTTAGCATATAATAGTATTTCAATACAGGGGAATCATTTACCGAGCTATTCAAAGCAAACCTAAGTACATCACAATTGCAGGCAAAATTTTAATACACATGTAGTAGATAGCAGAAAAAAAAAGTTAGTGACTCGAGATGATAGCAGCGGGGAAAACAAATATCTCTACTGGAGGTTTTCTCTTTGCCAAAGAAAGAAATGAATGCATCATACTCAAGTCTCAGGCAGCTTTACGTCAAAAAACCTAACGCTGTCACCACATCTCAATTCTCTCACTGCAACAAAACCACTGGAAGTTGAACTGCAAATGGATGCAATTACTCTGGTGAATGTGTCCAATTTTCTGTACCAGCTTTCATTCAAGATGAACAGAAGATTCACTCAGTCTCAACAAGCTACAAAGGAGGTCCGCAATATGACAGAAAAAAACAAAAATGCATTCAGAACTAGACAGTGATTTCTGTGGAGGAAGAAGTGTAAAAGCTTGCACACAACTAAAGAGCATAAAGGTTACCAGAGACTTCTCAGAATACATTAAAAGAAACTTCAATGAGAACACAAAAGTAGAAGCCAAACCCCAGTGGAACTTAATACATACTTCTTATAGTTCTTAATGAATATTAATGGAAGAGAGGGATGCAAATCTTTGACATTAAAATGTTTTCAGAGTGTTGAAAGGCTTTGTTTGAAAGTACAGTTATTTATTCACTAAAGATTTGATCCTGGATCCACTGAACTTATTGTTAAAATTATCTTGGTCTCCATGAGTATGCCCTGCAAGTGGTGAACAACAGTTTTGATAGCACTGTCTTAAAATGGTAATTAAAAAAATAAATAAAAATAGCAAAAATTAAATTAAATCACGGTTTTGATGGATCATTTTATGGTGAAATCTTTGGGATTTTTTTAAAGGAAAACACAAAAAAGATCCCCATAATAGGTCTGACAGCCCAAGAATTTTACTGGGTTTGAACATGGAAATTGTGCTAGTTTTCCAGATAAGTCTATGGAAACCAAAGCTGGTGTCAAGTCTGGTCTTACAAAAATTGTCCCATGGATTTCAGTCAAAATGTTCACTAGCAGGAATAAGATACTAATGACATAGTAACACTAATCAAGCTTCATAGCCCCAAACTGGAATAGTGAATTATTCCTGAAATATGATTCACATAATTCATCATGAACATCCAAATTGCCACTGTAATTAGCAGAGAGCTGCTTAGAAATGTGGCCTGATGTCTCTCATGACCAAATATGTTGAATACCTTCCTCCTCTCCCATTTCATCTTTCCAGGCACAAACCTCACAGAGTGCACCTGTTCTCAGGTACGCCTACCATCTCCTTCTCAGAACTTTGATCCCAGCATCACTTAACTGGGGCTATCCAGCTAACTCTGCATGAAGTTGTGTCTCTCCACAGCAATTTTAACAATCAGTAATCACATTAAATACAAGTCATTGTCTGGTTTAAGACTCTATTCACCATCCTTGAAAGATGAGACACCAGCTAATGCAAGTCATTCAAAGCCCTCACACAGCAAGGTGGCTGGGATAGTCAACCTATGCCCCCACCTTACAGTTCTATTAGACTACTCTGACATAGATCATGTCCCTGGTAAACTGCTGGAATGAATGAGTAGACATATTCCCTATATCCTCCTTTGATTCCAGACTAGAAGACACTTAGACCTCTTTGCAGCTTAGAGTTTCTCATGAGAGCAGAGTAGAGGGGCAGAATCCCCTCCCTCGACCTGCTGGCCACACTTCTCCTGATACAGCCCAGGATACGGTTGGTCTTCTGGGCTGCCAGCGCACACTGCCGGCTCATGTCCAGCTTTTCATCCACAAAGACCTCTACTGTAACTGTAAATGGGAATACTGTCCTATTTTGGACAGCAAAAGCTTTTAATCTATTATTGTGGACCAATGAGATACAAGAAAGCTTAAACTACTCAAACTGGCCATAGGAATTAAGACCTCCATTGGAAGAAATCCAGAAGGAGTAGATCAGTGGAAATCTCTTCATGTTGCTTCCATGAAATATTGGAGCTTTTAAAAAATATTTTACTTTCTTCCCTTTTTTCTTTGCATAAGCCTAGAATCGCCCTTTCTAGAGACCTTTCATTCCACACTTTTCTGGCCCAGCAACCATAAGTCCTGGCTCTGTATTCACTATTGGGCGATTTTTCCTCACGTTAGTATTTTGGATTTAAATAATAAAAAAATCTTGCACTTACTAAATTATTTTCACAGATAGATGATTTCTAGAAAGAAAAACATATTTGATCATTCCATGTAGGGAGGCATATGCTGTTCTTGGTTTCACCCAGTCTGTAAACCAATGCATACTTGCATGTCCATGAAAAAAAATCCATTAGGCTTGGCAGAAAGTACAGTAATGACTGCTAAGAAAACCAAAAAGTGTTGTTATACAAATAGAAATTATATTAATTACAGTGGTAGAACAGAGGTACTTCACAGGAAATCTATACACTCAATACTATATTATTCACCGGTCCATGTGATTCAAATCACAAGTCATAATTTGTAAATAGATGTTCAAATCATCACTAAGATAGACATTTTGAACATGAAATGCCCTCGCTCATAATCAGCCACCTGAAACAGCAGCTATTCCTTACTGAATTACATAAAAATAACACAATAAATGAAACCCACAAATGATAAGGAACTGCCAAGAGAAGCATAAAATATATGTAATATCTACCTGTCTCTATCACAGAATCAGTGCAGGAAGCAAACAGAGTAACATGACAAAATGCAGACAATATAGAAGACTATTCCTTTCATACTATCTCCCCTGAAGTGACAGCTTCTTCACTGAAAACAGCAAGTACAATTGGAAGAGAAAAGTTGTGACAATAATATCTACTACCACATTTTTCATAAAAGCCACCATTTCTAAATCAACATAGACAACATTTCTAATAAACCAGTGGGACTAGAAAGAACGGGCAAAAGAAAGCACTGAATGTTTGCAATGTGTGGTTCCAATCACACACTTTATCAATTTAAATTCCCAGATTAGATAAAACCCAAGAAAGTATATATAAATTCGGTATAACACGCAATAGCAGACTCTACTACTTGCTTTGCAATACCTGCTTGGCTGTGATAAAGGAGTTCAGTGTCAGCAAGTGCAAATCGCATCTCTTTTATAGCATGTTATAAAAATGCGTGTTGCAAGCAGCCTCTCCTCTCCAAACCTACAGATATCATCCTAGTGCAATTTGTCTATTTGTGCAATTTTGCTAGTGTTGGCAGTAAACCACAAATGCCTCTTATGAAAAAAAATAAAACCAACAAACCTTAATCGGTGTTTCTTCTGTGAGGATAAAAGCTGATTAATCCTTTGGTGCCCAGGAGTCAGCAGTTCAGTGATGCCAAGCATTAATGCAAGCTGTTAACTTTCAAAGTCTTTACTGACTTTGTTGAACAGTCGTAGACATGTCTTTCCCTCCACTAGGTAGTTCTGAATTTTCTTCACACTTCTGATCCTTAGAAACATTAAATGTGAAGATGCCAAGCTGACCTTTGGTTTAGAAGAAACACACAGCAAGAGACAACAAGCAGAGATTTGACAAAGGATATGGACACAAATCCTCTCACATGCAGGCAGTGGTGCTTTCACAAAGAGAAGAAATAAACTGTGGCCTATTCAGTTACAGTTGTTTAATGCATTGTAATTCTGTGAACCATACAATCACAGGAGTCTTCCTAATTTAAGCTCCTTTCTTTTCATACCAGGCATCATTACCTAAGTTGTTGGTATATGCTATTGGGCAAGGACCTTTGCAAGTGTTTCTGTGGTTTCCTTTCTTTTTGGAGGGTTGAAATTATTCACACATCTTCCTGATGAACTAAGAGGATAAACTGAACATAGAGGTCAAGGAAAAGGTGATATTCAACATCCTTTTGAGTATCAGCAGTGATGATCTCAGACTATTTCGAGCTTCCTTCCCAAATTAAGAAAGATTTGCTTTTCTTATGTATCCAAGGAATCCAGACAACAGAAGACAGTTACACTTACGACCTATTTCCTTCACAAGGAAGACACGCGGAGAAAGGACATGCACCATCTGAGCCCTATCTAAACTCTTCTCAGCTGCAGTGAGGGACCTTTAATTGCATTAGCGAAATGGTTAGCAAGGCAGCCTGGCTCAGAGCTTGTTCTCTCCTTCTGTTCCCCGTAACTCTGACGTGTAGTGCTGCTCTTTGCTACCAAAAAGGAGTGTCTCTGGATGGCAGTTATCCAGCTGTAACACTGATGTCAAGTATCAACAGTGAGAACATATAATACTTACACCTGCTAATACTTACACCTACAACTGCCCCTTCCTTTTTTTTTTTTTTTTTGAGCAGGGACAAGTGTACCACAGCCTTTAAAATTAACCAAGTGGTGCTTTGTAAGTCAATGAAATTTAATTGACACTGGAATTCTAATAAATAATAGGAATTCAGTTTGATGTTCTATATCTGACTCTCTTTATCTAATGTCTTTTAGACACTGTAACAGTAACAGGCAAAGATGATATTCTTGCTTCCCTCTTAAGAAATGAATCAGTTTTAATGCAGGTGTTCAGTTAGATTAGCTCAGCACTAGCATAAACAAAGTATTTCCTCAAATACTAATGAAACATAAAGGTAACAAAAAATATGCTCCTTCCTGAAGGACGGAACATAAAACCATAGGATTGTGGATGTAACAGGAAGATAACTACCTAACCCTTGCCAGCACCAACAGCTCAGAATGCTCCTACCTTCATCTTCTCTGCCTATACCCCCTTAAGCACTGCTGCTCCAGAGTATAGGACCAAGAGAGAGCCCTGCAAATGAAGATAGAAAATCTCACTTAGTAGTCCAGGCTAGAGAGAGGCCTCCAGCCCATAAGATTTGCATGAAATAAGAAGGCAATTAGTGTGATGTCTATTTTAAAAGTACTAATTCCAGAAGACCTGATTGCTCTCTATAAATACATCCAGGAATATATATCAGGAAAGGAGAATAGCTATTTAAAATAGAGAACAAGGCACCAGAATAAATGGGTATGAATCAGCAGCATATAATTCTAGGATGGAAACAAGAGAAAAATTAGACACCACTGGAGGTGGGAGACAGGACAGGGCTCTACCAGAGACAGTCAAGTCTGAGTGCAAATAAACTTAAGACTCAAGAAGGTGACATTTATGAAAATATTATGATCTGCAGTTAGAAACTGTAGCAGGGGACTGGATTTATAATCTAGAAGATTTCTACTGCCTGTGTTTTCTAAAAGTGTTCTGACATTACAGCAATCTCTTCAAACAGAACCTTATATTGAAGCTGTACTGTATTTTTATTTATATTCTTTCTGCATATATGGCAGTCATACTACATTATAAATATAATTCTGCTTCCAATTCCTTTAAATCAAACTAATTGTTCAAGCTAATATATATATATTTTAAATATTATCCATTTACTTTTTTCTAAGTGAAGGAAAAACATTCTTGAGCAGGGGGATTGGGCTAGATGACCTCCTGAGGTCCCTTCCAACCTCAACCATCCTGTGAATCTGTTACACACACTGTTTTGGTTCTTAAAAATCCTACGATATGAAATTTTGGGGAAGTGAGAGGGAAAGAAAGAAAAATAATTAAGATAATATTCTTCATGTTGGAAAGAAGAATATTCAGGAAATATAATAGTTTAGAATAAGTGTCCAACTTTTCAGTACTTTCCATATCTACATACTGCTGTGCTTTTTTTCACAGTAGGTCCTGCCTCAGGTACAGGCTAGCCATTGAGCCATTGATCATTTAAAGAATGTGGTCATAGAGGAAATGAAGCAGTTCTTCTAGGCACCCCAACTTCATTAAACATAGACACTGGAGACTGACAACATCAAATATTAGTAAGTTAGCTACCAAGGATCAGCAGGTTTGATTTTTTAAACAATTATCAGCTATCACCCATCCATTTTTCCTCTCCAATTATTTAATATGAACAGTTGATTACTTATCAACACTTCCACTTTCACCAGGTTTCTTCATTATTCTTTGTGAAATAATTATCAAAACTCTTTTAGCCTTGAAGGATAAGCATTGGACCACACACAGATGTTAAACAGTTTCATTAACTGATTTAACATTTTTGGGTTTACAGATATGAGAAATCCCAAATTAACTAAACAGAAAATGTTAATGTACAAAGTTAACCATATTATCGTTTAATGTGCAAGTAATACTTTAAATTACTTCTTTAGACAAAAAGCACATAGGATTAAAATTAATATCTTTGTGAAATAGCATGAAGCAAGTAAAATAATTGGTTGTAGAAATGATGTAGTAAGGATTTTAAAAAATTTAATAAAACCTTAACCAGAGCTGCCCTGAGATTTCTTATTTTTTATGGGAATCAGGCTAACAGCAGTTTATAACAACTGTCTGTAATCTTGTGTGCCATTGTATAGGCTATTCTCAGTGCTCCCCAAAACAATTATAATGAACTGAAACAATTCATCTTCAGTTTATCCTCAAAGACATAGAGCCTGGAAAAAAGTAAACATATCTCTCTAAACCATCAGAAACACAGTAAATAATTTAAGCCCCTGTTCCCAACCTTCGTATTTTTAAAAAATCATTTCCCCCCCCTCACAGTGCCTTTATTTACTCACTCTTTTCATTTTAGTATTTTTCAATTGCAGAAATGGTTTCTCTACACTAGTGAGCAGATTTTATCTTGAAAGCAAGTTATACAGCATTAGCAATGTTTTCTTCAAAGTGATGCATATCAAAATACCTTCTGCATTTTCAATAAGAGTTTAAAAACCAATATTTTCTTTAACTGAAATGATGCTATACTTTATTTTACACCCAGTATGCCTCTCCAGTCATGCAAATACTGGATTAGTTTACTGTTTTCCAACATTAGTATTGACAGGAAGTAACCAGCTGTAGTGCAGCACTTTTAAAATCTAAAATCTGTTCTCTAGTCAGTGGCAAGTACAAAAAGAATTTATCACTCTTTGACATATTTACAAGTTAAGTTTTGCCACACATTTTACTTAAATGAAAAATGCAAGGCGTTCTGCTTCTGGTGCCTTGATAACTTTATTCTGGGGCTGTATTAAGTTAGTTTGTTGTGAAGGTCTGATGGCGTTTAAAAGATGAAGCCAGTAAGATAAGCCTGGGAGCTTATTTTCTTCACATTTATAACTTTAACTGCCGCTTTACCTGAAAGTATTAAAGCAGACAGTTCATTACTACCTGAAAAGGGGTACTACATTGTGTGTGAGGAGGTCATCTAAAACTGATGACTTTTAAAGGTCATACACAAAATTAGTTTTGCTTTGCTGAAAGTCTCTCTCCTTGGCACAGTAAAAATCTTATTTTAACAGCAGCTGTAAATGTTGTGTAAGTAGAAATGAGAGATTTCCGCTACCTCTACCTACTTTCACTCTGCCATGAATTTACTTTTGATCCCATTGGGAGAATATTGGATGTTGCTAGTGTTGAAAGTTTCTTTTCTCTGGATCATCATTTGAGTGATGAATGGATATTTTTTATGATTCTGTTTCATTTTTACTGTTCATTTTCATAAATCCCCTGTTACATATATTCTTTGATAAGGAAACATTTTTTTCCTTAGTTCTGTAACACTGAGGACCTTAAAGCCTGCAGGATTTGTGGATATTGCAGGCCCAAACATGGACAGATAGGCTGTAAAATAAAACAATAAGGGATGTTTCTTTAGTGTGTAACTTCAGCAATTTGCCCCATGTTTTTTCTGTCTAAGGCTATGTGAAATTTATGGCATGTCAGGTCACACCTGACATTCAAGCCAACACATAAACAGTCTCCTTCTTTCCCTCCCTCATGACCCACATGCATTCACATATTTTTGTTTCAGTGGATTCCAGAGCTGGAATCCTTTCCACCTAATAATGGTACTTAATTAGAGACTGTGGGTCCTCAACTCCCTCTACAGTCAGTAGAGAGAGACTGTCCCTTCCAGAGCATGATTCAGATTTTTTCCATTATCTTCCTCACTCCTTTTTCAGAACCAGTTCATTAGCACAAACCTGGGCCAACAAATAGGTGCTGGTTATACCTGGACCACCAAGTCAGGAGAGAGAAAATGTTCTTACATATTCATGTGCTGTATTGACAGGATACTCAACATACAAAATCAAAGCAACTTTAACCTCTTCCAGGGATGCTAAATGCAGCATCTGTACTTTAGATACTTACCAATGGTGGGAAAGAAGGTGGTAGAAGAGGCAGAGGACAGTTTAATCTAAGGAATGTGCTTCAGGTCCTACACAATGCATGTAGAGTTTTAGACAAGCATAAAAGCAGCCCAGCCTGCTAAAGGGTGAGTATGATGTATAATAAATCAGGAATGGCAGGACCTAAACATTCATGTTTGCACTGCACTCAGCGATTATGTTTAAGGGGCAGCTTAGACACTACCAAATGTCTAAGGTGCCCACCTCCATGACAGTCATGCCAAAGGCAGGTAGCTAATGTACAGTGCCAGCAGGAGAAAACCCTATGGAGATAACAAAGAAATTCAAGTGAATTTTGAGCATGTCTCCCTACTTGCAATAACAGAAATTTTGGCAAAGGACAGATGTGATTGCCACAACCTACCAGATATGTGGACCAATGAAATGCTAAAGTTTTGGGTAACTTTAAAGCTGACTGGTGTCTACAGGTAGCAAAGTGTCAAATAGTGTGTATTTGCCTATATAGGATTATAACATTACAGCTTCAAAGCAGAAGTGACAAAATCTCTCTCAGATGGTCATATGATGATGTGAAAGTGAGAAAAAGAATAATAAACTTCTGGAAAATGTTTTATATTTCTCTGTTTACACTGACATATCTAAGCGGGTGTTTGGATAAGTTTTTAGTATGTGCACAAAATTGAATTAAGAAATTTTTTTTCTGTGTACTAACATGCAATATATACTCTGTAGCATGGACAAAGTAGAGAATGGAGTCAAAATAGGTATTAATCTTTAATGCCAAAAACTGCCTAAGGAAGTGAACAGACCCTTTATCTTAACAGCACCAAAACTCCTTGTTTCCAAATATCTTTGATCAAAGTTCTTCAGCTTGTACAGAAATAAGTTAAAAACAGACAAAAACTCTTGGTCTCTGGCAATTCAAATAGCTGGGAAGAAAAAAACATGCAATCTATCATTTCTCCTGCTAAGTCCAGAAAAGTATAACACACAGACAACATTATTCCCACCACATCAAGAAATTAGCTGAAGGAGGTATTGACACATGACACAAAAAAAGAGTATTGAACTACCTTAGCATAAAATTGATAGGCCTAAATGGAGTTGAAAGGTGATGTTCTATTGAAAGGTAATGATCCATTAAATGACAGCATTTAGTCATGTTAACAGAGGCATGCATACCCTACAGATCCATGTGGACAGATATGGGCTTATCCAAAGAATTACCTCTCAGAACAAACCCACCATTAAGAGTAATGTACTGTCGTGGTTTAACTCCAGCTAGCAAAATACCACAAAGCCATTCTCACAAATCCCTCCTCCAGTGGAGGGAAAGAATCAGAGGAAAATAAAATAAGGAAGCTCATAAAATTGAGATAAGAACTATTTACTAACTAAATCTAAATTAATATATACAAATACTACTAATAATAAATAATTAAAATAATAGAAACAAAACATATGATACGTATGATACAATTATTATACAGTGGCTCACCACCCACTGACTAGTGCACAACCAGGTGCTGAGTAAGAGTAAGTCCCAGAGAGCCCGAGAGCGATCAAAGCCTGAGAGCTGCAGCCTGAGGGCCAGAGCCCAAGAGCTATCGCAGCAGATTCTGAGCAAATCTGAGCAAATCCTAGCAGCGATAGCACAACCAGGAAAACCAAACAAACCCACCAACTCCCTCACGGAAAAGCCAGCACAGGAGTTAGCAAATGTACAGAAGTAAACAAGAAAGAGAGTGAGAGGAATTAAATACTTCCTTGGTCAGTTTGGGTCAGGTGCCTGAACTGTGTGTCCCAGCACTGCCTGTAGCGAGACAGCGAGAGCTGGGAACGCAGCTGCAGTGTCAGAAGCGGAGAAAGACCTTGAAACTGGTGCAGGCATTCCCCAGTGCCAACTGAGACCTGATCAGTGCTGCTCTCTGCATCCAGGAACAGCTTCCTAGCAGCCATGGTAAAGGGAGTTAACTCTTTCCTGACTGAACCCAGCACATGTATGAAAACACTGTCAAGGCTTTAGAATTGGTTGCTTACAGCATTGCATGGCTAACTTTTTGCAGAGCATGTCTTAAACATGAAACACCTGAAATCAGAAGATCATATTCATAATACAATCCTACGTCTTTCCTTTTGTCTCAAACAAGTACTCAGTGATCAAAATTAATGCCCAAGGAGAAGAGTAGACTAGAATCTACCTAGTTCACTACCTTGGGAATCTATGTCACAGCTGCTAATCAAAAATTACTTTTAAATGTTCTGGCAATACAATAATTATGCTGCATCTTCATGTAACAGATTTCTCAGTCTCAATTCCTAATTTCCCCTTTCCTCTCCTCTTTGAGCAAAAGGAGTCTCTCAGAATTCTGGCAGGCTTATGTTGACTTAAGCCATTTACACCTATTTTTTCCTTGAAATAATTTCTGACAGTGACACAGTGTAAGAGACCAGGATAACAGAGACATTGATAGAGTAAATGTAAACTCTAATTCATGGACCAATCTATGGTTCATATTATCTTGTCTAATCATATACAACAATGTTATATTATGCCTATATGCCATCACAAAAATATAAATAATTTCCCTGGAGTCCCACCAGTTTTCTGGCCAAAAGTACTACAATAAAGTTGAACTGTCTAAATCATGGCCAGTCTTGGTCATAGTCTTAGTCTCTATTTTCCCTTCAATTGATTAGTAAGGCATTTCGCTATATTAAATCAAAATATGTCTATCTCACCTTCAGACAGTGACACTGCATTGTCACTCTCAAGCAATAGGATTTTGGGGAATACGTGATGTGACTTAAAACTTGTTTTTTTGACTTATTAAGCCAGCACCTAATAGCCAAAAACTACACAGATAATTTAAATGCAAACCCTTAAGACACAAAATCAACTGAAATGTTCATAATACCCTCTGAATGACTTCTTGCTTTGTTCTGCATATTGTCTGTGAAGCAAAGAGAAAGACATTCTGAAGAGAAAAAGAATATGGCAACAATATCTTCATGTGTGTTTCCTACAATTAGGGAATCCAGGCTATCACACAAAATACCTAGCAACTTGAGAGATACACAGGAAAAAGATGGTTCAAGTGTGGGTACGCCAATACCACTCTAAGTTAAAACTTCTTCAATATGCACGGTTTAGATATTTAGATTCACATCATTGACTGTGCTTAATTTTGACAACATTTCAATAATATTGAGTGGGACTTAACTGCTGGATTTGGTGTTTAAAAACTAAAAGATCGTTACTTGTTGTCTTGGAAACCTGGCAGTTTTACTGTTGAATCTTCTGTTTACTGTTATTTAACCTCCAAGTTATTCAAATAAAATATGGGTTTAGATTGAACTTTGTCTCCTGTTTTGAATATTGGAAGTAAATTTGCTCAAGTTTTCAATATACCTGAACAACACAAAAGTGGTAAAATAAAAAGCTCACTTGACTGCAGTTCTATAATCATGCTGTTGTTTCTCTGGTTCCCATCTTCCCAGCTCTCAGCAGCAAGCTGTTCTGAAATACCCAGATTCTATCTGCATCTCAAATATCATCAGCTTCCCCATCCTCTTCCAGAGAAACTATTTAGCATCGTCTTCACATTCCACATTTATTTCTTTTATGTGTAAGAGGAGAAAAATTGCTGACAAATGTATAGTTAGGGTCTATAGGGAATGTATAGTTTGAGTCTATACATCTGAGACACCATAGAATTATTAAAAACTTTCTGAGACTGCAGGAATTTCTAACAAGAAAATCCCTTAATATCAAGATCTCAACATACTGAAATTGCAGAAAATTGACTGCTCAGTGGGTGTGGGGTTTCCAGTGGCATAAAAGGAATAAAAGACCTACTTTGCCAGCTGTCCGAACAGAACAGAAAAGTTGCTGTAAAGCCTCGCATATCATCTGTCTTCTTGACCAGCTCCTGAGACAATTCCGAGTGTTTAGGGAAGAGAGAGAGGAAAAATATTATATTATAACTCTAGATAGAGTACTTAAGGAATGGAAATACTCTGTGGTGTTCCTTCCTTCCTTCCCTCCTTCCTTCCTTCCTTCCTCCCTTCCTCCCTCTCTCCCTCCTCTCCTCCCTCCATCCCTTCTACTATTAGGTTGAGAAAACACTCCTGCCACGAAAAGCACAGTTTTTGGTACTGTAGGGAATTTAAATGGAGCTGTTGACCTTGCAAATATGGCTGGTTTTGAACTTGAAACATAGATGATGGGGGACCTCTCAGGTTGGGATGTGAGGTGGTGAAACCGCCTGAGAGAATCTCAGCTATGCTCAAGACTGAATCACATGCAATTTACAATGTCAGACCTCTTATCCCTTGCACCACTGATGCCTGTGAAAATACACAGAAGCCACCCCAGAGTAAAAAGCCACAGAGGAGACAGTCCTGCCAAGCAGCCACAGACCTCATGAGAATTGGTCAGCACATTTCAGAAGTCATTTTCCACCAACTTAGTTTTCCCTTATGACTTGTAAGACAAGCTTCCAAACAGCTCCTAGTTGTCTTGCAGAGCTGTAACTCTGACAGTGGTATTGACATTGCTAGTAACAGGGTATAAGCTTTGTACCGAGTTAGAAAACCCTCAGAACTGAGGCTTATCCAGCATGCTTTGCATGAACTTTGTTTTACTTGGTTTAGCTGTGACAGGAATTTCTTTAGCTAGTCAGCTCTCTGTATGTAATGTGTTCTACATTTGTAATGTGTTTGTGTCTGTATAGTGCAACCATAGGTCTAAAAACATAGCAGTAACAAAAATTTATTCTGTGTAGACTGATATATTTATGACTAACATCACAGAATCATAGAATCATAGAATGTTTTGGGTTGGAAGGCACCTTAAGCCCATCTAGTTCCAACCCTCTTGCCATGGGCAGGGACCCCTTCCACTAGACCAGGTTGCTCAAAGCCGCATCCAGCCTGGCCTTGAACACTTCCAGGGATGGGGCATCCACAGCTTCTCTGGGCAACCTGTTCCAGTGCTTCATCACCCTCTCCGTGAAGAACTTCTTCCTGATATCTAATCTAAACCTCCCCACTTTCAATTTAAACCCATTGCCCCTTGTTCTGTCACTACACGTCCTTGTAAAATGTCCACTCCCAGCTTTCTTGTAGGCCCCCTTCAAGTACTGGAAGGCTGCTATAATGCAAGATATAGCAAGAAATACAAGCTTGCTCTGACTGCACAGGCCTTCAGAAGTGCAGATGCAGGATGTGGTAGAAGAGAGTATGGGCATGGGTTGACAAGACCTGGGGCGCAGGCTTGGCACTGGAGGGTCCACAGCTATCAACAACTCACAATCGGTCAGTTAAAGAAATGCAAACCTAGAGCCAGACAACACTGGTTTTAGGGGTAACAAAGAAAACAAAGACATAGTATCTAACATGCGTAAAACAGGCATATGTAGTAACTTCAGATGTAATGTGGAGCTGCTGACCATTGAAGAAAGAAGTAAAGTGCAAAAGCATGCTAGCAAACATAAAAATTATTCCAAAGCTAATCTTGGACATAACAATTTAGGGTGACACTGGACTCATGAATGTGCTTCAATGCATCTTGGGTCCACACATAAAAGTTCTAGTGGTTGAATCTGATTTTCAGCATGAGCACTGGAGGAAGGCAGGGGACGTGGATTAGACTGTAGCACTCAACCTGTCACATTGCACAGATCAGGCCAGAACCTTGCTTTGGATGCAGGTCTCCTCCCACACAGCCTGCAGGAAGAAAACAGGAAAATCCCTACATCTGCTCAGACTTAGTCATCCCTCCCCTCTCAAGCCATCCTTAATGTTTTCTCCAAATCATGCCTATTTTATGCCTTTCAACATCATGTAACTTTGCAGACCTAGGCTTTCATATCTCCTTTACTAGCCAACATGTTACACTGATTAGCAGTGAAATAAAGTTGTTTACACAGTAAGAGAATCCACTTGTCCTTTGCAATTTTTTTTTAACGAGTTTAAAGTTGTGTGGTTTCAGTACAGCAAAGAGAAGCCACACACTCTTGATATCATTTCAGAACTGATTAAAATACTGGGCATCAGCACAAGTAGGATGTGGTGCTGGGAGAAGGTTTTAGCAAGACTATTTCATTAATACCTTGTTGTGCATCTCCTCTCTCTCTCTCTCACTTAAGAGATCCTCCAGAGATCATTTACTACCCTAATCTGAAAACCACTGTCATTAATCTGTTTTTTCTGACCTTCATCCTTCCACCACCTCTATTTCTTTATGTTAAAATAAATGTAACAAAGCAGATATAGTAGTTTAAAATATTTTTAATATTTCAGAAACATACTAGACTTGTGGAAAGCATGTATCTGGTGAGGAACTGGAGAAGAAAAGTGATATTTATTAGATTATAGGCAACAGAGAGTGTGCTAAGACATTTTCTCATCATGCTGTGGGAGTAAGCAACCTCTTTGGGCACTGACTAATATAGGAAACTTCAGTCTGCAAGTGATAGTCCATCCTTTTCCAAAATTAATATGGGATGTAAAGGAGTCTCTACCGCAACCATCATGAGCAAACTCCAGTCAAGGTCAAGCAAACATAACCACAGCCTGCAGTACATGTGACATATACTTTCCACCCTCCCCAGCCTTTGCAAGGCCTCAGCTGAATACTTTGCTATGGAAAACAACGTTCAGGGAACTAGAAAACATGAGTCATGACAAAAGGAGGACTTAATCTGGGTAGATACACAACAGAGGACAAGATAAGGCACATAATTGTTACTGTTCATAGACAGCAAAGAAAGGAAGCTATCTCCAGTGTTTCCAGTGTTTTGGTTTTAAAGAAACAATACTTGCATCCAGAAAGTTAGTGTACAACTTGTACTCTGAAAAGTTCCCAATACTGCATACATTTCCTTGGAAAGTGTTTTCAAAATAAGGTATTGGTCAATATAGTCTGTTACTTCTTGCCATACGTTTTGCAAGGAAGGAAGGAAATAACCAAGGAAAAACAAGCAGCTGCTGTTTTGATGAAAAGCACACTGAACAAGGGGGTATTACATTCTCTTTGAAAATTTGCAGAAAAAAAAAGTAGATAATCAGCTAAAGAAAGGTGAACTAGAATTTTATATGACCACATTCCCGAAAATCAGAGACAATTCTGGTGAAGCCAGGGACCTAAATCAAAGCAGCACTGTGATTCTACCTTCTCAAAAAACACATTCCCTGCAGTCCCTAACTGAGTTTTATTTTCTTCTGAAATTTTACATCAATTAGCTCGCATTCTGTTCACAGCATCAAAGTACTTCCATGCTTTGATAAATCACAGCTGAGATGTCAGTGGTCATTGCTCCTTGAATGAACCACAAAGATGTAAAAAAGGTAATTTTTCATGGGGTTAGAAATCAGGAGAAAAACTTACCTCACAGGAGATGCTAACACAGACAGCAGCATATTCATGATTCATGTTTGCTGAGGGTGTAGCACATCATTCTTTTCTGGGGTTCCATCAATAGTCCAGGTCCATTCTCCACTTCTCCCAGAGTTTGCTACAGTTGCCAGCTACAAATTATATTTTGGGGTTGGTTTAATTTACGGCTTCTCTTTGTCCTCAGACATAAAAAGAATCAGTTACAAAAGGACAGAACAAAATCACGGAAGGATATGTGGGGCTATTACTACTGTGTGTCAGCAGAATGTTTCTGCATAACGTTTTCTCTGAATAGGCAGGGGAGTTTGGCAGGTAGATGGCAATGGCAGATGAAATGGCTAGCTGCCCAGCACCTTTTCTGTGGATGATGGATGCCTGTGTATTCCTTGAGTACTCAGAGCACTTTGCAAGATACAGGCAATAGTTACTTCCTTCAGCATTTGTAAATTTTAGATAATAGGTTTCTAACATTCAGACAGTATGCTTCCACTTTTTTCTCTGGGCTCTGCTAGAGCTCACATTAACATTTTAGTTAACCTGCTAATCTCTTAGCACAAACACAACAGGCCACATTAAACAAACAACAGATGGGAATGTGAGAGACATAATGGCTACACCATGTGAAATACCCTGCAATTAGCAATGATGTGTATTGATTTTTTGGTAACAGTCCTTCCAGAATCATTCAAATTTCCTCCCACAGATGCATTAAGTTCTCAAGAAGGAATTTAAATACACCCAGTGTTTTCCCCAGTGAGAACTGGGTTTTTTAATATACATCGTACACTTTACCTTCAGTGGAGTAGCTTGATTGCTAAAGTCATTCCCTTTGCTGCTGTCTTTGGCTATCGGATTATCTGAAAGACATTATTCATGTCAGGTTCTCCTCTTTTAAACATATCTACCTTTGTTTTAATTTCTTCCCACTCCAGCAAAGCTCAGAAGCCACCAAAGAAAACTTAGTTTTGAACACTTGGGTCTACTGGAAGAAACTCCTACTAGGAAAGAGGGAGAGATGTCTAGTTTGTATTTGTATCTGCCTGTCTGAGCACTGTAAACATCACCCATTATATCTGGGAAGAATTTGGATCAGTGCCTTGCACTGTCCCTTGCACAGCAACCAGAGAGAAAAGCTGTACTGTGTATATAAGGTGGCTTGCTGCAAGCCAGTGGTGGAAAGTTCTCTGCAGATACTTATTTACCTTTTATTTTTATTTTCCCTTTTTCAAGACTACAGTCAATCACCCAGTGGTGTATCAAGACACCCAGTGAGAATGTTCATGCAAAGGAGAGGTAAGAGAACAGCAGAGATTCAGCTTGCAGACAGGGAAACAATCAGGTGGAGCTTGAGAGGAAAAAAAATCATCTCCCGTTTCCATATTCTGGAAAATTCCTCAGCAGACAATTACTTGGCAAATGGAGGCTATCAACTGCTCTGGCTCAAGTGGATAATGTAATATCTGAAATTCAGCTATTATAATAGGAACATCCTTTAGCCAGACAAGGTGCACCAAATCAGTCACAGCCTCGGAGATTCCTACAGTAAACATGCCAGAGTTGCTTTATTAACTTCCAGTTGTTTGCCGCTGTTTAGAGGGCTGCAAGTTTTTTCTGCAGAAAGAAATGCTAGACCCATTGCTAAAGCATATGCCAGTGCACAAATGACACTGTTAGTCCATCAGTCTAGGCTTCTGCTCCATCTCAAAAGTCTCCTCTACAGGCCTTCAAGAGAAGGTGGTGAATGGCTAACAATAGGTCATCATTCATAATCACTAAATTAGCTAAACTTTGGGTGCTGGCCAATGTGCACAAGACTCTTCTGGAAGATGTCCCATTGACAGCAAAATATCAGCCCTCAAGAACTGCTCACATTCGGGAATTCTCCTGGAAAGAGTCAAGGGGAAAAAGATACATATAATCTGGCCATTAAACATTGATATAAAAGCCTCCATGTAAAACTAAGATTACCTTGAAACTGAAAAATATATCTGAGGTAGTGAAAAATTGCATTACCCTTGCTTAGGCTTTGCAGTGGGGACAGCAGTGATTGGCATACCTTGCAGTTATTTTGGACATGTCAGGACATGGAGTGCACCCTCAGCAAGTTTGCCGAAGACACCAAGCTGTGTGGTGCGGTTGACACGCTGGAGGGAAGGGATGCCATCCAGAGGGACCTGGACAGGCTGGAGAGGTGGGCCACTGCCAACCTCATGGAGTTCAACAAGGCCAAGTGCAAGGTCCTGCACCTGGGTTGGGGCAATCCCAAGCACAAGTACAGGCTGGGTGGAGAGTGGATAGAGAGCAGCCCTGAGGAGAAGGACTTGGGGGTACTGGTGGATGAAAAGCTGAACATGAGCCGGCAGTGTGCGCTGGCAGCCCAGAAAGCCCACCGTATCCTGGGCTGTATCCAGAGGAGTGTGGCCAGCAGGTCTAGGGAGGGGATTCTCCCCCTCTACTCTGCTCTGGTGAGACCCCACCTGGAGTGCTGCATCCAGCTGTGGAGCTCCCAGAATAAGGATATAGACCAGCTGGAGCGAGTCCAGAGGAGGCCACGAAGATGCTCAGAGGGCTGGAGCCCCTCTGCTATGGGGACAGGCTGAGCGAATTGGGCTTGTTCAGCCTGGAGAAAAGAAGGCTCCGGGGAGACCTTACTGCAGCCTTCCAGTACTTTTTACAAGGGCCTGTAGTGACAGGACAAGGGGTAACAGATTTAAATTGGAAGAGGGGAGATCTAGATTGGATATCAGGAAGTTCTTCACAGAGAGGGTGGTGAGGCCCTGGAACAGGTTGCCCAGAGAAGCTGTGGATGCCCCATCCCTGGATGTCTTCAAGGCCAGGCTGGATGAGGCTGTGAGCACCCTGGTCTAGTGGAAGGTGTCCCTGCCCATGGCAGGGGGGTTGGAACCAGATGATCTTTAAGGTCCCTTCCACCCCAAACCATTCTATGATTCTATGATTTTATGACATTAAAACACTAATTTTAACTAAATCTAAACACTACTGTTAATCTAAACACTTCTGAATGTACTACCATATGCACAGACACAGATCTAGAGGATTTCCTGGCTTGCCGTGGTGAGACATGGAAGTCACGAGCTTAATCACATGTCTACACAGATATGGTTAGTTCAAGCTGTGGTGTCAGAAACCTCAGATTCAATTCCCTCTTGCTATGACTGAGCCCCTTCCTATGGCCATTACACAGGTTCTGGTGACATATTTTTATTGATTCAGAGACAAAGGATTAGTGACAGACTGCTACAAATTCTTCTGTCCCTGACATGTAATTATTCCTAAAACAAACTAATAGCTTTCATTTATCTAGAATAAAACTTTCAAGAAAAGGAACTCAATCACTTCAAATGTGCCTGTTAGTCCACTTTCCTTCTTGTTCTGATATAATTAAGAGATAATGTCAGGGGATGAGAGGCTTGTTGTGGGACTTGTTACAAGATATATAGCACAGTATTGATCATAAACTTCAAAACAAAGTAGTTATTTTCAGCATGAGCGGACAGTTTTTGACAACTGTTTGTTGTTAAATCTTTACCTGTCCTCCTACCTTCTTTATTTCTTGTGTAAAACAGATTCAAACCTAAAATAACTTGATAATGTAATACAATTAATTTCCAAACTATAAAATAAATCAGAAAATAAATCAGACTCCACTTCTTTCTTCTACCAGAAAAGGCTATACTTTGTTTAAGAAGTTTGGGTTTTTCAAACTGAAAACTTAACCAGAGGGATTACTTTTAATACATATTTTTATTAGAGTTTCACTAGGGTAGCACACTAATTTGGAATGCTTAACGACACTAATTACACAAAACCAGATGCTTAAGTGAACATTATTTCATAAACACTCATTTCAGTTTCACATAGAATGTATGTATTTAATATAGTTTTCAGTTAGGAAAGACTATCTTTAATCTATTACATAGCAAGAATAAGCCAAGTACGTAGCAGCATTCTTCTGATAATAAGTGATCAAAGGGAATAATATGGGTTGAATATGCTATTCACTTACTTATTAGAATTTTACACTTGAGGTAGCTTGGCATGAAAAAGTAAAAACAGTGTAAAAAGCTTTAATTTGTCTTTAAATTGGGGTTTTTTTTCCCTTACATATTGCATTTTTCAACCTGTTGTATGTTTTGATACTTGAATCTGCTTCTGATAAAATTATATGAAGGGTCTTTACATAACACAATAGCACTTTATGGTCTCAACTGAATGAGCCAGCATGGAGGATGAGAGATGCCAAGAAGTATACTATCTGTTTGCAGAACATGGGAGGATGGAGTGTCTGTATCCTCTCCAGATGTAACTGGAGTGTTTGGCATTCAGACTGATCGTGGGAAAAAAAAAAATAGCTTTGCATATGTGACATTCATAGGAAATGATCCTGCACATGAGGACCGAAAAAGTGATGGTGACTTATTCTAGACACATTAGCTAAACACAAAATACTTGGTGTTGAAACACATTTTTAACTAACAGATGTACAGAAAATAAAATGGGTCCCAAGGAATTAGAGAAGGTATCTGCAGTGTGCAATGGTAGAGGCAGTTTTTCTTTGCTGTATGGTAAAAGAATCATCAGGCAGGGCAAATCAAAATAAGTCTAATAACTTACATGCATACCATACAGTGAGTTTATTTGATATCGCTTACCTGATTAGTATGTATAGACATACAGAAAACTGGATGGTAATGACACCTAGAGAAAAATCACATACATATTTTATACAAATAAATTTAAATATGGAATAATTTCTTGGGTGTTATGTTTGTGCCTTATCTTGCTAAAAAAAAAAAAATCATTCTGGAAAGGATTAGATAAAAAAGGAAGAAAAAAATTGCCATGGTAAGTGTCAACAGATTCCCACTTAGAAGAACAAAAATAAGCACAGCACAAAGAGAAAACTCCACGGAGAACAGCAACCCAACAATCTATTCACAGGCATTTCAGAAGACTGATATGGCATAGACCATATTAAGACAATTAAGTTCAAATAGAAGAAAAGGAGAGGAAAGAGCAAAAATCACCAAAAAAGATCACCAGAAGAGTGGACAAAAATCAGGCTCAGTCAAGCAGCAAGATTAATAAATTTGGAGAATTGAAGGGATGATCTTCACTGTAATTAAGATTAAACCCCCCACATTTTAATGGAAAAGATGACTTCTGATATCTGTCTTTTACATGATTATAAATTTGCTTTATGCAAGGAACTAAACCATACTAGGAAAACACTTTGCCGAGTATACATACATTTATGAAATGCAGAGCTTGTAAACGTTAAAAGAATTTCATATACAGACATTTTAAAATAGCCTTTTCTGTCCTAAAAGATGTTTCTTTAGTTCAGCTGTTTGATCTGCATACCAGATCCAAAATAGAAGAAATGTAACTACCAGAAAAAAACATTAATAAGCATCTTTCTATGTTTAGATTAGAAGAAACTTGATGAAACTGATAACAACCTTGAACATAATTTAAGTTCTGCTGAATAATGAATATTCTTTCTCTTTTGCTTATCTAGTTGTTAATTTTTGCAGTAAAACTGGTTAAGGCATTAACATATTTGCCTTGCCAAAAGCATAGCAGGTTTTGAACAAGTGATCACACATACTTAATGTTAAATGGTTTTGGAGTTTCAGTAGGGTTGGTGTTGTAGAAAATGGGGGCTTGTGGGTGTTTTTCCTCCACTGGTAAATGTAATCAGAACTGTTCCAAACTGAGGCTACCTGACAAAAACTTACTCCAAGGCAAGATGTACTTGCATGGCCTAAATATAAGCTGCACACTTGAACTGTCCAGGAATGTTGAAGGGAAGAACTTCAAGTATGTCTATTTAAAATTTAAGGCTTTTTTATTTATTTTTAAAAGTTGAATATCATGACTGGCAATCAGCACTCAAAGTCATACACAGAAAATTAAGATACTGGGTAATGTTCTCAAATTTACAATTATATTAAATAAGTTTCATGTTCAAAAACAAATTGAAGAACAGAGATTGCCATCTAACAGCTGCTAATATAGCATATATGAATATTGGTTGGATTAAATTTCTGCTGCCTCTAATCTCTTTCTTCCCTCAGTTCAAAACTCATGTCCTCACAGCAGTGAATACAGCTGTAGCGTCCATTAGGGATGCTTGTAAGTGCCTGAGTGCTGTAGAGAAAGGAGTCAGAGAGGCTGCCAGTGCGACCACATCTGACACAACGTCTGGTCTTTCTGCTTGGCCTTCTACCACCATGTTGTGGTTTAACCTCAGCTAGAA
>NW_010254610.1:0-834 GCF_000690775.1 Eurypyga helias
TGTGACAGGAGCCAGAATGAGAAGTAGTGATCATCTCCAAGAGCACACAAAAGGCAATTTACAGCTACTACAGGAGAGGCGCTCCAGCCCTCTAATCATCTTCGTGGCCTCCTCTGGACTTGCTCCAACCAGTCGATATCCTTCTGATGTTGGGTGCCCCAGAGCTGGACGCAGCACTCCAGGTGGGGTCTCACCAGAGCAGAGTACAGGGGCCGAATCCCCTCCCTCGACCTGCTGGCCACAATTCTCCTGATACAGCCCAGGATACGGTTGGCTTTCTGGGCTGCCAGCGCACACTGCCGGCTCACATCCACCAGTACCCCCAAGTCCTTATTGACAGGGATGTCATCATTTACAGTATATACTCATCTCTCTCTCGTAGTGTTTCCTAGTTGTCAGCTGAACAAACAGCATCTGAGTTTCCTTCTCAGGGACTTAACTTTTTTAACCTCCTTGACAGGCCACGTGGATCCAGGAGAGGATGACCTGCAGACAGCCTTCCGGGAAACGCAGGAAGAGGCTGGTCTTCAGGCCAGTCAGCTCACCCTCATAGAGGGGTACAAGAAAGAACTGCACTATCCTGTCCATGGCAAACCTAAGACGGTCATTTACTGGCTGGCAGAAATGAAGGACTGTAATGCAGAAATCAAGCTCTCGGAGGAGCACCAGGCTTTCCAATGGCTGAAGCTGGAGGATGCTTGCAAATTTGCAGAATATGAGGACATGCAGGTGACCCTTAAAGAAGTGCATCAGTTTCTCAGCTCCAAAGAATAAGTGCTTTTGTGAAGGGTAAGAAGAATTCTTGAAGAAACATGGCCTGCTTTTTTTTTTTTT
>NW_010254610.1:865-6179 GCF_000690775.1 Eurypyga helias
AAAAAAAAACAGGGGAAGAACTACATGGCTGCAGAAGTGTAGATTTTGGTTTTTTAAATCTACAGAAATTTAGTGAAGATACTTGGAGCTTTTAAAGAGCTTGTGCTTTTGTCTACCCCAGCCAACGCAAAAAAAGTGTGGTCTGATTGAACCATGAGCCAGAGATGTCTGAATAGGAAACTAGAGCTAACAAAGACTTCCTCTGTCCCTGTCTCCTTTTCTTTTTTCCCCCCTTCTTTTTCCCTTGAGTGCTGAACAACCACATGTTTTTTTAGAAAAATCAAACACTTTGTATTTTTTGACTTGCAGATGTAGAATTACAGTGTTGAGAAAATGAGCATATGGAGATTTTTAATAACAAAACGTTCACTGCAGAAGTCGCACCTTGCATTTCAAATGGGGAAGCGGTAGCTCTGTTCCCAACTCCTCCACTGATATGCTGTGATAACTTGTCAAATCATTTCAGGTCTTGTTTGTTTGTGTCATGAATTTATGTACATCACTAATGTACTGTTATGAAAACATCTTCCATCCCAGGAGTCTTAGTAAACACTTGAGGTACAGTGTTTAAATGGTGAACTTTAAGTTCTTCTTTTGCCTCTTTCTTGTCTCTTTTGCTCTTTAAAAAACACCTTGGCTATACATTATTTAGGGGGGTTGGAAAAGGGAGATCTGTCCGCCTAATAGTGCATTTTCTGCACAGAATACCCAAGCTAACGTGCAGTTTTGTGTCCATTTGATAGCATCTGTGTTTCTGCAGCTGCAGTCCACACCAGTGTGTGGTCAGCGGGGCGATGTGCCCTGTCCATGCTCTGCTGTGGCTACTCGTGCTGGATGATTGCAGTAGCCGGTGATGGTACTGAGGAGCCTGCCTGCAGGAGCTTTCCTGTGGACCTCTCTTTTGTCGTTGACGTCACTGGGAGCTGAGGTTGTTAGCATGCTGCATGATTATGTATGTTCAGTTAGTAATGGTTCATAATCCTTTGGATGTTTTGGTACATAAGTTCCAAAAAAGCATGATGGCATTATTAATGTTTTTAGGTGAGGAATGAGGTTTTCTGAATCCCAGGGAACTCTGGAGGACAACAAATTGTCTCTTCTTCCCTACATCACCTCTAGCCTTTGCTGCTTAGGCACTTGGACCTCACAAAGCAAATCAGCATATGAGAAAAGTGGTTTCTTTCCACTTGCATTTTGTCTTCCTCTTTCCTGTGGGAGTAAAATGAGGCTCATCGGCATCACATCAGCCCTGGAGAAGACCTGTGACACCAGAGATGAAGCATAAATGGTCTGAGAAATATGGGCAGCAGTTCAATATTGCGTTACTTTCCAGTTACGCAGCACTCATCCTTTGGTGCAGCATATATTAGTAACGTTAGTACTACCCTGACAGTGGTGTCTCGCTCCTCATGCTGTTATCTTCCTGTAGAATGATTTATAAAAGCCCCCTTACAATGCATCCTTTTTTGTGTATATATACACACACATAAAAAAGGATGCATTATAAGAGGGCTTTTAATACTTATGTACAAGCACACGAGTAATTTCAGTGCTCCTCCATGTTACAGTCAGGTTTTATTTTGATTCTGAACACTGTTTAAAAGCATTGCATTCAGGTGAGGGCAGAGAGTTAACAGCACGTAAGTTGTGTGATTGCTCTGGGTGTTCCTCAGCTAGATTTAGAAGCAGAAGAGGGAAGGTGTCTCCCACTGTCACCTGGTCCAGCCCCAAGGCAGAATTGGAGTCTTTCCTGATGGACGTTTAGTTAACATGCTTTTTAAGATCTCTCCTGATGAAGACTCACACCTGCAGCTCCCCTGTCCATACCTTGGAAAATTTGGTCTCTAGCATCTGATGTCGGTAAACCAGTGAGAAATAACCTAAATATAACAACCACTCAAAGGGAGGGGGAGAAAATAGTTAAAAGCCTGTGCTGCTTCACAGTCTTATTTTTTCACTGTTGTTTGAGCCACCATTTAATCAGTGCTATGTAAACAATGGTGTTACTGCCTTCATGTTTATGAGCAAGTTTAGCCTATTAAGTATGAATTATAGAGAGTCATTAACAAGTCATCTGTTCCGCCCATTCAGCGGTAATGAACATAAGCACTTGCTGCTTTGGAAAGCACAACATCAGCTGAACTCCAAGGAAGCATTTGCATTTTAATGGCACTGCATACACGTGTTAGCTTCCCAAAGTGGGTCAGGGTTTTGGAGGGAAACCAGTGCTGTGCGCTGTAAGGTGATGTGCTCCTTGGACAGACTTTCAAAGGCGGGCACCTTCATTGTGGTAGGAAAAGGCACAAGGGATGCAACTGTGGTAATTGGTGAGGCACTGCATCTGCGTCTTGAGCAATTGATGTACAGAATGTATTCCCATGGATTTGGTGTGTAAAATGATGCTTATGCATTTGGAAACTTGACCCAAAAGTCTTTGGATTTGTTTTAGAGTGGAAACACTGGAAAGTCAGAAATTAATTCTGTGTTGTTTGTGTTCACTGCTCACTGGTGAAGAAAGAGTTCTTCCTCTGCCCATGTCTAGCAGCAAAATACTTTCCCAAGAAGCGTGTGGGAAACCCTCCAGTAAATAATTTTGGAATAATCTGTCTGGGGAAGACATTTGTTTCCAACCCCTATGATTTTTATGAACTGAACCAATAAAGTTTTTATTTTCTTGCTTGAGGCCAGCTAGGTTTTTGATTGTAATAATATCTCGTGACTTTTTACCAGGCTGTGGATCTGTGTTTAAAAAGAAACATAAAAAAAAAAAAAAATCGGATATTTTAAACCCCTGTAGAGGCCTTACTTCTGCCTTAAGTTAAATAAAATCAAACTCTAGAGAAGTCCAGACTCCACTGAAATAGCACAACAACTTCATTTATGTAAAGTGAAAAGTGTTGTTTCAAGTCTGAGGAAGAGACAGGTTAGTATGTGGTTTCCTTTTCTTTACCAAACAAATACACAAGTTCATACAAATATGAAGCTCCTAATTGTATTTTCCTGATGTTGGTATTTATTTCACCAGATAATTCCTGTTTTATAGTTGTGATCGTGGTTTACATCAGCACAAGATCTGAGAGAAGGAAAGCATAAATTCATGACTATTAGGAAAGCACTAAGACATTACAAGTTGCTCTGAGGAGAGGTCAAGAATAAGTGTGACGGTCACAGCTAATGATGCTCAAGAAGTGTAAAGGCTGAAAACAGTGCCTCACTTCTTCCTAGAAAAAATCCGTACTGCTGCTCTAGATGGGAGCAGTACATTGGCTATTACATATGACTACAGGAAATCAGAGACATAAAGTAGCTGGATAGTGTAATATCCCCAACAAGCAGCACCAATGTTACTTGTCATTCTACATAAAGAAAGGATGTGTGTTGTAGTAAGGTCTAATACATCCTAAATACGGAAATATTTTGAGAGAAACATACTCTCTGAGCAGGACTCCTGCAGTGATGAACAGAGAGGACAATGGAGTGCTGCTTTTCAAGTTAGAGAAATGACTTGCTGTTACTTAATTGATAATTTAGTGAGGGGAGTATTTTGGCAGGTATTTCAAGGAGACTCTTTAATCTCTGAGTCCTGAAAGCAGTGCTTATTAGTTATGTTCTCACACTGACAAAGTAACTGACAGCCTTCTGTGTCTGTTGGCAGCTAGTTTTATCTTAAAAGGGATTTAAGGATCATCAGGACTTGCGTTTTTCACCTTACACCTTGTCTCCAAGAATTTGCTCTCATATACTCAGTAACTCTAGAATTTCAGGGCAATGGGCAGTTGCAGGTGGTGAGAGTCTCGGCTTCATTTAGATAAATCTGGGTTTTGTTACAGGTTAAATCAGCTCTGGAAGAGCTAAGCAGCGTGTGCCTATACAAACCAAACAATCTGCTCTGCTTGCTTCAACCTCATGCTGTGCAAGATTGTTCTCAAGTGTTAAAAAAAGCCAAATGGCGCTGACAACTCCCTGTCAAAACGGCAAGGCTAGGGAGGAGATCGGCTGTGGTGGCACTTTTCCTGGTGGGAAGAGTGGCACGGGGTGGTGGAACAACAGCTCTGGTATTTTGGAGCTAGTCCATTTGGTAATTGGTATTATCAAAAAGAGGGGTGACAGTCCCATCTTTCCACTCGATGAGGATCTCTCCACGCCTCAAGGAAGGGGAGCGTGACGGTGGAAGGTACGGCTGGGGACCTCTTCGTAAGGGAGACGGCTCCCGCAGGTCAGCTCTGCTGCTGTTGGCTGGGGAGCTCTTGAGAGCAGAGAGGATTTTCTTCTTCCTAGGTGAAGAGAAGAGGGTACGTAACTGCACCTGCCTGTCTCTTGGCTGCTTTTCCACGTGAACTTGATCAGCAACCCTGGTGCTCAAAATCCCTAAACCTTCAGGGGTGGTGCAAGGTGTGTAGGCGAAGAGAAGCCAACGTTAGCGGCTGCCTTTGGGTGGGATAGTGAGTGGGAGGGAGAAATCATCAAGGGTGACTTCATGGGTGAGCAGAGCCATCTGCTCAGGGCCAGACACTTGAGGTGTGGGAAGTGTGGGAAGGGTGCCGAGGTCAAGACTCTGGTTTTGAAATGCTGGACAGGGAAGTGGCAGACAGAATGATCCTTAATCTCACTTACTTGTTGTAATGAACGTTGAGTGTCAGTATTATTAATCCCAGTATGAATGCCAAGGGGCTGAGGACCAGCATGGCTGTCTTCCAGTTGGTGCCTGAAAGGACATCACAGAAAACAATCGTGTGTTTGCTGTACCTATCCCTATTCTTACCCAATAGCCACGAGTGCCACAAAAAACATCTGTAATGTCCCTGATGACCAGCAGATAACAGGAGAAGTGCTTTGTCCATAAGACCAACACCTTACAGCTGCTTTACACTGCACAGCATCCCTCTATTGAAAATGGCCACAAAAAGGTTTTCTTTCTTTGTAGGAAGACAATAACAATTCATGCTTCTCTGCTCTGCAGCTCTCTGATAGGAAATAAGAAGGGCTGGGGGAAGGCACCAGTGCTAGTGGGTCTCTGTTTCTCATGGTGAGCTGGGAGAAAGCATTTGCATGTTTTTACTCACTTTTGTGCTCCAGGTCTGGGGAGGTTAGTTTAATCTTTATAAGGTGTTTTTCTGACAGGTAATTTGGTGCCCTCATTCCCTACTGAGCATCCTTGGCAGGACCCAGGGGAAGGGGCACTGATGAACCTTCATCAACCCGGTCTCTTCCTCCTTGGACTGATCCCTGAACCTACCTGCAAGCCTGGCCCCAGCGTTTTTCCCTCGATTTCCATGGTGCTTTTTAGAGTGATTGTGGGACGCATCTAGGGAAA